>NC_040020.1:20045357-20052889 GCF_000972845.2 Larimichthys crocea | reverse complement strand
ATTTCCACCTAACCCAAACTCTTTGTCTGGAGTAGCACCATTAAATGTAGACTTCCCCGTGTAAACCATGAACTCATACACAAAGCCAGACACACCAGCTCACACAAAGATCTTGAAACCCCCATTTCTTTGGTTTGCTGGGTAGATACTGCCGCAAACTTCCAGCTTTTTTGCCTTTGTATTGAACCATCATTTCACATCATCACTTTCCACACACGGCTGTGGCTCACAGGCAGAGCGGGTCGTCCAATAATCAGATGATCGGCGGTGCATGTCGAAGTGTCCTTGGGCAAGACACTGAACCCCAAATTGCTCCCGAAGGCTGTGCCATCGGTGTGTGAATGTGTATGAATGGTTAGATCCGCAAACTGATGAGCAGTTGGGCACTGCATGGTAGCCAATGCCATCAGTATATGAATGTGTGTGAATGGGGTGAATGAGATATGTGGTGTAGAGCGCTTTGAGTGGTCGGAAGACTAGAAAGGTGCTATATAAGTACAGTCCATTTACCATTTACACACTTCCCCCTCATGTGGTCAAGTACAGGCCTTACTTTCAGCAGGCGATGCCCAGTACTGTTGCCCAGTAGTTTTCCGCTGCAGGCATTTTCACTACTATGATCAACTGCATTCCAATGACTGCTTTGATTTCAGAGGCATTAGTGCTGCTTCCATGGCCAAAAATACAACAGGTAGTGGTGTACTTAACCACTCAGCTACTGTAACACAGGTATGCTGTGAGGCGTATTTATAGTATATAAAACATCACGCTGATACGAAATTAGAAACGGTCTACGATAAATGGAATCATACAGTATCTAAACGACGATAACTCTTTTTAGGATTATTTAAGTTTAATTATACATAAATAAGCTGGCGTCTTAAATAGATGACGATTCAAATAGCTGGCTAGTATGGTAAATTGGTGTATTTTTAGGAGAGAGGCAGTTTTACAAACAGACCATATACCCGCCTGTGCGAAGCGCCCAAAAAGGGTGAAGGAACACACCCAAGATTGGGCCAGACTCTAGCTGTCTCCCTGTTGGCTGGTGAAACACACTAATTTAAGCGCAGGGCGGGACATCCTTCACTAATTTAAGCGCAGGGCGGGACATCCTTCAGTCTGACCAGACACCTCAACCTGAGAGGGTGTGCTGTTTTGAGCGCAAGCAGAAAAAATTTGAGAGCGCACAGGACATGTTTTGAGCGCGAGCACATTAGATCTGAGCACGCACAGGACATATTTGAGTGCGAGCAAAATATTTGTGTCCAAGCAGAAGAAATGTGAGCACAAGCACGTGATGTTTTGAGTCCAAGCACACAATTTGAAAGAAAGCAGCAGAAATCTGAGTGCGAGCACAAAATCTGAGCATGAGGACAATAAATCTGAGCACGAGAAGAAGAAATCATGCTCTCAAACTAAAAATGTGCGCTCTTGAATATAGATATAATAACTTTTCTATACTCCTAGTGCTTTCTTGGTTTACCTGTATTTTTTCTCTCCCTTTGTTTCCTGTCTTGTTTTTTGACCCTGTGCTTCCTGTGCTTTAGATCACCAACCCCTGCTCAGCAGCTGCCAGCTTGGACCCGTCCCTCTCTCGGACCCTATAGAGGCTTCTAGTCAGCTTCTTTCCCTTCGGCAGGGCACGCGTAGTGTGGCTGATTATTCAATTGAGTTAAACATTTTAGCATCAGGGTCGGGTTGGAATGATTCAGCACTACGGGGTGTGTTTTTTAAAGGGCTCTCTGAACAGCTTAAAGACGAGCTAGCCGTTAGGGATGAAACAGCCTCCCTAGATTAAAAAGTCGTCTCAGAGAGAGACGTAGGGAGTGATACAGCCAGCCCTCAGCACCACACCTTTCTTCCATCCCCACTGTTCAGCATCCCGTTCACCAGTCCCCTGTGTCCACTCCTCCTAGTCGGTCACCTGTTGGATCCGTTCCGGAACCCGAACCCATGCAACTGGGCCGGACCCATCTGATGCCAGAGGAGAGGCATAGGCGGATGACGGGCAAGGAATGCCTGTACTGTGGCCAGAAGGGCCACTTCATCACTGCCTGCCCTCTACGCCCAAAGAGTCTAGGCTAGTCTGCTGTTGAGGAGCTCCTCACCCAGCGCTGTACAGGCATCCCTGAGCACTCCCATGGGTCCTCCTCAGCTTTCCGCCTTGGTTGACTCCGGAGCTGAGGACAACTTAATTAATGAGGTGGTGGCACTGCAAGCCTGGTGCTCCACTGAACCTTTAGAAACCCCTGTTGCTATCAGAGCATTGGATGGTAAACTACTCACCCGAGTAACCCACCGGACCACCCCTCTCCAGCTGCTGGTGTCGGGAAATCACAGTGAGTTTCTGACTTTTAAAGTTATGTCCTCTCCTTCTGCCCCCATTGTTCTTGGCCACCCCTGGCTCGTTCTCCATAACCCGCATGTTGATTGGGCAGCTGGGAAAATTATCAATTCACCCTTCCTCGTCCCCTCTGGGAGCCGGTTTCTTTTTTGTAAATAAAAGACAAATCACTCCACCCATGTATTGATTTCTGAGGCCTTAACCAGATCACTGTCAAAAAGAAATACCCTCTGCCTCTCATATCATCTGCTTTTGAACCCCTCCACGGTACCCCCATCTTCACCAAGTTGGATTTAAGGAATGCCTACCATTTGGTCCACATCCGAGAAGGAGATGAGTGGAAAACGGCACTTGGCCACTTTGAGTACATGGTGATGCCCTTTGGCCTAACCAATGCACCAGCCGTTTTTCAAGCCCTTATTAACGATGTGTTGAGAGACTTCCTTAATCGCTTTGTTTTTATCTATTTAGACGACATCCTGATCTTCTCCTGTACCATGGATGAGCATGTGACCCATGTCCGGCAGGTTCTCCAGCGGCTGATGGAGAATCGGTTTTATGTTAAAGCAGAGAAGTGTGAGTTTCACGCAGCTTCAGTCACATTCTTGGGGTACATAATCAAGAGTGGGCAGGTAATGGCAGATCCTGAGAAGATCCGAGCCGTCGCAGAGTGGCCGGTCCCAACTTCAGCGAAGCAGTTGCAGAGATTTCTCGGGTTCACCAACTTCTACAGAAGGTTCATTAAGGGTTACAGCTCCGTGGCAACCCCCTTAACTCAACTTACCTCCTCTAAGGTCCCCTTCCACTGGTCACCTCAGGCGGATGCTACATTCCAACACCTCAAGGGCTGTTTACCTCGGCTCCTATCCTCACCCAACCTGATCCACGGCGTCAGTTCATTGTAGAGAGTGGGGGCGGTCCTGTCCCAGTGTGGTGAGTCTGACAACCTGCTACACCCCTGTACTTTCTCCTGCGGACTGACCAGCTGTGAACGTAACTACGACGTGGGAAACTGGGAGTTGCTGGCGGTTAAACTAGCCCTGGAGGAGTGGAGGCACTGGCTCGAGGGGGCGCAGCAACCTTTCCTGGTATGGACAGACCAAAAGAACCTTGCTTACATCCAAACCGCTAAACACCTGAATTCCCGTCAAGCCCCGTGGGCTTTGTTTTCTGACCGCTTCAATTTTACCATCACTTACCGCCCTGGAAATAAGAATGTCATGCCAGATGCACTCTCCAGACAGTTCTGTTTCAGACTTCCCCTCAGGCCAGGATACCATTCTGCCTCCCTCCCATAGGTCTTGTATAAAGTACTTGAAAGCGATACTTGAGTAAAAGTCCAAGTATTTTACCAGAAAATGACTTTGGTAGAAGTTAAAGTCACCTTTTAAAATATTACTTGAGTAAAAGTCTTAAAGTACCTGACATTTAGTGTACTTAGGTTTTAAAAGTAATTGTCTGATATAAAATGTACTTAAGTATTAAAAGTAAAAGTAGAGGTATTTACTGTAAAAAAAAAAAAGTGATCGCTTAGAATTTTGATTATGAAATTATTTGTGGCTTTCTTACAGTAAAAGCATAATATCCAGGTACAGGAGAAAGAGGCTTTAACTTTTTCGACATGAAAAATTTTACTTCTGTCATCATCAATGGTGACTAGCTCTCTCTCTCAACCTCCCTGTGTGTTATATGGACAAACTGCACGTCTTTTAACTGGCATGAAGTTACTAACTGAAACTGAAAAGGTGTCTGTTCATCTTCAGAAGAAGCTGGTTTCATTCATCCTTTGTCCACGTTGTACAGAATTTTGGAAGTAGAATTGCAGCTGCGATCAACTCAGGGTCTCCTGACATGTGGCCAAAACGGTTCTTGATTCCCACCTGCAAGGCAAGTTGATTTGTATAGCACATTTCAACAACAGGCACTGACACATGTTGTGGAGAAATTGCTGAAGTCAAAGGTCAATGGTGAGGTCAGGAAGGAAGAATGATGTACTTTGAGAGTGTCTCTAATTCTCCTTGGCCAAGTGTCAATAAATAATACAGTATAAGACATCAGAGGCTCCTGAACACTTTCTTCTTTCCTGACCTCACCATTGACCTTTGACTTCAGCAATTTCTCCACAACACTTGGCAGCTGCCGGTGCGCAGGGACTCGCTCTGACAGGGTAGGGGGATGGTGTTCCACCCACACCTGGAGCAACTGCAACTGTGGGCCTGGCCCGTGAGTGGCTCAATTCGACCATTGCTGGGCTTCCTCAGAGTGTGGTTAAAATTATACAAAACGCCAGAGCTCCATCCACTAGGTCTCTGTACGGCTCTAAGTGGGGAGTGTTTGAGTGGTGGTGTCTCGAACGAGGCCACATCCCTTTTCAGTGTTCTGTGCCAGCGATACTGTCGTTTTACAGGACCTGATTGATAAAGGAAAAGCCTTTTTCCACGGTTAAGGTTTATCGGGCAGCTGTAGTGGCCTGCCATATAGGATTTGGGGACAAAACAGCAGGCCAACACCCTTTGGTGTGCCGGTTTATGAGGGGCATGTGCAGGCTCCCTGTCTCGAGACCACTAATACCTCCACAGGATTTAGCGGTGGTTCTCGAGGGGCCTAAAGGCCCCCCATTTAAGCCATTGCTGCGAGCGAGTCTCAAACACCTGTCCCTTAAGACAGTGCTGTTACTGGCTTTCGCCTCTGCATAGCAGTTGAGTGATATCCATGCGCTCTCTGTGAGCCCTGCGTGCACTCTCTGTGAGCCCTGCGTACACTCCAGAGATGTATAAAGTACTGGAGTAAAGGAGTGGCGTAGAAGTACATATGCTATATCAAAAAACTGACTTGAGTAGAAGTTGAAGTGTTCTTTCAACACCATACTTAAGTGAAAGTACTAAAGTATTCAAAATGTTTTGTACTTAAGTATTGCAAGTAGAAGTATGTAAAAAATTGCTACTCAAGTACTGAAAGTAAAAGTACAAGTACAAGTACAAGTACTGTTGTTTATATTATTTCAAATATTTATTAAGGCACAACTTCTAACGTTACAGTGTTACAATGTTCATTGTAAAGTTCTATGATTTCCCATGGTCTGTGAATGCGTCTGAATGAATGCTAGAGCGAGGGGTCGGGGGAGCAGGTGAGAGAGCGCGTACCTGTTTTTTTGGTGTGGTACTACGGACGGCCGACAGTCTCCGAGTCCTGGAACCAAACCGTTCAGCAATAAATGCAGGTTTGTTTTCAATATCGCCTTGTACATCACGCGTCCGGCTGGACGCTACAGTAACGATTCAGCACATGGAAAAATGTATCGGAGTAAAAAGTAATAATACTCATCAAAAATATGTAGTGAGTAAAAGTAGAAGTGGGGGGAAAAATAATACTCCAAAAAGTCAGATACTGCATTTTGTACTTAAGTGTCGTACTTAAGTGGTTCACTTCGTTACTAGACATCCTGGTACACGTCATTTCGCCCCGGGATAAGCATATGGTCCCGACAGACCAAACCGGTCTTTGTACCTGGTGTGGTTGGTTTGTTCCCTTCCATTGAGCTCGCAGCGTTCACCCGCCTCTCCTGGAGCAGCGAGCGCACTGCTGTGTCCGTTTGTTGAGCTGTGCGCTACTTATATGGACAGGACCAGAACATCGGAGGAGCGATCGCTGTTTTGTCTCCTGGGCTGAACCCCAAAACAAGGGACTAACTAAACTGGTCTTCTATCTTAGGGGAGTGGTTGTTTCGAGTCAGTATTTGTCGCAGCATCGGTTGGGGTCGCCTCCACTATTTGTCGTTGCACATGCTTGACGTGCAGGGCCGTGCGTGGCAAGCATGGTCCTGAGCCCTAACTGGAACCCATGGACCCTCGTCCATTTGCCAGTACTGTTCGAGAAGCTGTCTGGCATAGACGGGAGGCTACCATATCCTAGCGAGACACCGAGAGAATATTATGAGAAGAAATGTTTGGTTATCTAACAACATAACCTCAGTTCTTAATAATATGAGCGAGGTTGTCTTGCGACCGACCCCTTCTTGCTGGGCGGGGAGAAGAGGTTTGCTTATTGAATTGAGGGAATTTTTATCTGTGCGGCACTGTATATGTAGGTGGGGGGGCTACTACTGGGTGTGGCGTGGATGAACACCTTCACTTCCGGCACCATCAAGATTGGCGGATTGAGATAAATGCTTGATCAGGGTGCCGGAGGCTGCATCCCATAGCGGACCACCTCGCTATATTAGTCTAGAAAATAAGGTATGTTAATAACCAAACTTTATGTTATCAGTCTTAGTTATTGAATTGAAGACAAACTATACTGTATGAGCTGTATGCCATTTCATTATGAAGTACTGACGTGATGTAATAGAGTCATGAATTCAGTATGTTATAGTAATAATATAACAACCTGCACTGCAGTCATGTATCTGTAGTGAATAAAAAAAAATAATTATAATATATTAATATTTTCCCCTGAAATCTATTGGAAACACAACACTACACTAGTAAAGGTAGCAAGGTTACCTAAAATATCTATGTGCTTCATCTAGTCTCATATTGTCACTTTCTAGTTGCACTAATTTTCAGCACCTTTCTTTCTCTCATGGACAAATGTTTATGCAAAGAAATAGAGTATACATTTCTTTTTTTTTTTGTGACAAACTTTTTTATTGAGAACAATTTGAACATTATTACGCAACATATAGCACCATGTCTTTGCCGTAGGGAAGGACCTTTAAAGGAACAATGAAAAATATAAGATAATTATACATACACACAGAGATTCATAACTGTACACAAATAGTACACACCTGCGGTAAATAGCAAAAGGAGATATAAGGATAGAGATTATGCTGCTAACAAGCTAAAGTAAGGAGGGGGCATTTTTCAGGACTCATTGCATTAGAAGTCAGAGTGTTTTGCAGTCAGACAGCATAATTCTCCCGCACCCAGTAACACCTTTAATACGGCAAGCAATGTATATGTCATAATGAAACAATAGAGCAGCTCCAGGCCTGCCATAGATTGCTCGTGCTTTATATAGGTGACAGCCCAATGAGACCTTTCTAAACAGCAAGTCCTAAAATGATTTAAGGTTGCCATCCTTTGCCGATGGGGATGTCCGGGCGGAAAACCAGAGAATGTATATATAGTCTTCTTAGGGGCAGAGTCCTCGCAAATATAACATCTTTTCTTCATGTGCCAAT
>NC_040020.1:20044224-20045257 GCF_000972845.2 Larimichthys crocea | reverse complement strand
TAAAGATTGTCGGCGTTCCCGAAGGCGAGAAGAAAGGAAGGCTGACAGACTTTGTCTCCAACTTAATTCCCAAGCTGTTGGGGGATGACGTCGTTTGCATTCACAATGTGGCTGCTAGATGAGACTTAAAGTGAGAATATGTGACTTGAAAAACAGAAAGCTGAATTCATAAACAGCAAAATGCACCCTTTCATTACACTCACACTCACTTTAGCTGTACCACTCTTACTTCTTGTCTGGTATGACCAGTAGCTTGGTGGATAATTCAAGCTAAGGTCAGCAAACTTTAGCTACATATTGCTTTGTAACTCGTTTTAGGGACAGTGTTCACACTTTGTGACACTTTTGTCCCGTAATTGTCAGGCTCACTTTAAGTGATGTAAAGTACCACACCTATTTTATATCATTCTTAAGCAAGTTGAGCTAACTTTTAGCTACCACTGTGGCCACAAGTGACTAATATGGGGTAATGCTAATATTAAAACATACTGCAACCATAGCACAAGCGAAGAAAACTAATAAAGTCATCAAAATGTCCATTTTAGGGCAAAATCTAACATTAGCCTTTTACAGCTGTTGCTACCAAATCATAAAGTCACTGAACTTAAAGACTAGTAATCAGTTTGAGAGTGACAAAGTGTATCACTAGTTGCTTACAAGGTCAGAAACACAGCTAAATGTAGAGCCAAAGTCCAATTTTGACAATAGTAAAAGTGAACATACCCAATAATAACCACTAGCATGAACCATGGGAGTTTGAAGGTAGTTTCCCAGTCGTGAACCTCAATGACATGGCTTGCAATCAGTAACAGCACTCCGATTGGCAAGTAGCTGGAAAGAAAATGATGAAATTAAAAAACAAAAATAAGTGAGCAGTGCATAAAGACTCAAACTGCAGGATACGTACTGTACATATACTGTACTGTATATGTACTGTAATGAGTGAATCATAGATGTTATAATATGTTGTTTCACCTTACCCGAGTATCATGCCAACCACACGTTTTGTGGCCTCGTTGATGAGAGTAAGGAC
>NC_040020.1:19995053-20044124 GCF_000972845.2 Larimichthys crocea | reverse complement strand
CAGAGACGTTGGTGGCATGGGTTAAGGTCAATGTCTTGGTCACCGAGATACGGACTAGAAGAGCCAGCGCAGCAAGGGATCAGCGACGTAGGGGCAGGAAGTCTGCTCGCGTGGTCGCCCGATGATCGTTGCACCAAAGGGTGAAAGGACAGGCGGCCTGAAACTTGGCACAGACATTTTAACAAGACGAGCATTCTTCTGGTCATTTCAGATTTTGGTTTGAGGCATACCTTATAGGTTTTTTTTTTGGCCACCTCGAGGGGATCATTCAGACATATACTGTGCATCTCAGAGGGACAGAGGCGCATGCAGCACCTGTGATAAGTACTATTCTGACCTGCAGCTCACCCTGGTTTTGTGCAACATCAAGCAGCATCTCTCACAACACACAAACACATAGACAGGGCAGACACACACCAACCACCACACACACACACACACACACACACACAGAACAAGCACACATGTATTTAATTCCTAGGAGGAGAGGGGGGAGGGGCCAGCAGAACCTGAGCGGCGCCATTTTGTAGTTCTGGCACTAATTTGAACCTGTCTGTTGTAAAATGGCAGACAGAGACAGCAGAAGCGTTAGCGCAAGCTGTAAAGACATGCTATTTGCAAACATTTGCTAACATTAGCGACCAATGCTAAAATTTGTGCTAATTACCATTAGCCACTAGGAATTAAATACATCTTGATTAGTAACATGTTAATGTTAACACGCTAATGCTAACTGCTAGCGCATCAGCGTTATCATGCTAATGCTAACGTTAATGCTAATACATAGCCACTCGGAATTAAACACATGCTAATGTTAACATGCTAATGTTAACATGCTAATGCTAACATATTAATGCTAACATGCTAATCATAAAATGCTAATGCTAACATGCTAATGCTAACATGCTAATGTCAACTGCTAGTGCATCACCGTTAACATGCTAATGGTAACATGCTAATGGTAACATGCTAATGGTAACACGCTAATGCTAACTGCTAGCGCATCACCGTTAACATGCTAAGCTAACAGTAGATGCCAACTGCTATGGCAACATGCTAATGCTAACACGTTAATGCTAACATTCTAATGCTAACATGCTAATGCTAACTGCTAGCGTATCAGTGTTAACATGCCAGCGTTAACATGCTAATGCTAACATGCTAATGCTAACATGCAATGTTAACAGACTGCTAATACTGAATTTCTGAGCAGTGTCAGTAATAATGCATGGGGACGACGGGGCCAGAGTCAGGCACACTCAAAATTTCTTTAGAAATTTTTCTAGTTCGTGAATAATGGCTGAAGATGCAGTGAGTGGGAAAAGTGGGGGTGGCTGTTTTTGCACTAAGGAGTAGTGCTTGCTACTAATGCTTGCAATCAACTCAGAATCATGAAAAACCCCTCGTTTGACCCCTCACAAGTTACTTAAAGCCAAATTTAACATTTTCGATTTTTCAAAAATCGGTTAAAGGTACCCCAACTTTGAGCAGTTTTTTAGGAGGTTTCCCACAGGAGTTGAATTTCAACATTTTAAGACATGATTTTACACACCTTCCTAAACACAATTGTGAAGAAATTTCTTGGTAAGGATTTAGTTCCCATATTTTCATATGTTGCCCTCACTATAAATAAACTTTATTTATAAAATTTCGAAACCTTCCCATAATGCTTTGCGCAGCAGGCCATTGTGACGTCACGTTCCAAGATGGCAGTATCTGCGTGGCAAAATCAATATTGTCAGAAGACTGTTGGCGAGCCAAAGGTATATGCTTCCTCTGTTTGCTTAGTCTGTTTGTAGCAATTGTAGTACAAAGGTCCGTAGCTGCTGTTAAGGGTTATTGATAGGGTTTGAAAGTGGAAGAGGTCTAGCCAAAATGCAACGTGTTTCTTCCGGACTCTCACTGCTCTCTTGTGTTAGCTTGTTAGCTATATGATGCTCGGCCGCCGCTTCAGCTAAGTAAATCAGACAACGTTACGAGACATACTTTGGATCAAGCCTTTAAGTGTGCGTTACCCCAACGAAGCGTCAACATTTGTGAACAACGTAGTTTAATGTTGTGCTTTGTTAATGTTGTATCCGAATGGAGTTTATTTTTGTTGTTTACACCCTAACGTACACGTACCAGGTGAAACCCAGTGTTGATGTTTCGGTTGAACGTGTGGCTATGTTAACTGGCGGCTGTCAGCCAAATGCGTCTGTCGTTGTTTCTACAGATGTTGAAAACAGAAAACGTGCATAGCTGTCCTTGTGAATGCCTCTCTGTTTAATTTGTTTCCCATTAACGTTACAATGTCAAAAAACATAGGCCTACCTGATAGGGCTGGTAACATTCCCCAGAAATTGAATTCGAATATTAGTCTTAAAAAATGGTCCGAATATCGAATATATTCGAATATTCTTAATTAATTAATTAATTAATTAATTATTTTCCCCCCGCGGAGAATAGGACTTGTAACAGTATTGTAACAGTACCCCGTTATATCCAACAGAGGGCGTTGCACTGCCAAATGTCAAGAAAAACGACCAGTGGTAGTCAAACGCTGATTTATTTTCGGTCTTCAAACTAAATCCAAGCGTCATGTTCAACATGTTACATTTAGTGTAACTTCAGTGCAATTTATGCAAAACTGTACTGCTCATCGGGATCACTGGTGTGTAGCCTGCTCTTCATTGAGGTGGGGAGCGGGATGGGGTGCTTCCTTGTTGTGTCACGTGACTGCAGATAGCTAGCCTACAGGTCAGTAAGGGACGCACCATGGGACACAACGGAGGAGAATCAATGCGCGCGCTGCCCTGAGCAAATAGTAAATATTCGAATATTCATTTTTACGTTCGAATATACATATTTTTATCATATTCGAATAATATTCGAAATTCGAATATTAGTTTACCAGTCCTACTACCTGATACCAGGAAGAGCAAACTCTCTCTTCCTGTTTACAACACCAGCATTGGCTCCACCATAGACATATATACATAGACGCCGCATTGAACGGGTTGGACTTTGGTCACGATACGTAAACGGCGCCGCCATATTGGAGCGGGCAGATCTGCCCGTAAACTAATACAAGGAAATGGACTGAACTTCATAAAGCGCCTTTCTACAAAGTGCTTTAAGTTAATGTCTCTTATATCTGGGAAACAAACAGGCACCAAAAACAACGTATGTAACTTTTAAAGTGATGATTATAAATGTTTACTCCTTATGTAAGCACCAAACCAACGTATGTATTTTTCTAATGCTGAGTGTTTACAGATACTAATGTGTGTAACACTGTTCTGTGATGATAAATATTGAATATAAAATATATAATTTAACATTAATCTGTGGTCTATAACCAGATCCGAAATGTAGAGTGTGACATGAGGTGTTCTGAATAAAGAGCACGGAACACACACACACACAATACAATCAACTATATAGTATATAGTATATATATTAATAATATAAAAGTAGAGATATAAATCTGGTGGTGTGAGATAATATATTTATATATATATATATATATATTGTGAATATTAGAATAGTTAGATAATATTTGTATATAATACACTATATATATAATATATATATATACATATTATATACATTATAATATATATAGAGATATATAATAAATATATATTAGTAGATAGTATATAGTATAGTATCTAATGAAATAGATATAATATACAGCGCGCACACAACATATGGGAATATAAAATGGGGATATATCTTGGATAATATAGTAAATAATATATAATAATCTTCGTGTGTGTGTGTGTATGTACACGTTAGTGCTCTTTATTCAGAAACCCTCATGTCACATCTACATTTCAGGATCTGGTTATTATAGACACAGATTAAATGTTAAATATAAATATTTCAATATTTATCATCACAGTAACAGTGTTACACACATTAGTATCTGTAAACACTCAGCATTAGAAAAATACATACGTTGGTTTGGTGCTTACATAAGGGGTAAACATTGATAATCATCACTTTAAAAGTTACATACGTTGTTTTTGGTGCCTGTTTGTTTCCCAGATATATTAGTGTGTGTGTGAATGGGTGTATAAGAGGCATTAACTTAAAGAACTTTGTAGAAAGGCGCTTTATGAAGTTCAGTCCATTTCCTTGTATTAGTTTACGGGCAGATCTGCCCGAACCAATATGGCGGAGCCGTTTACGTACGATTCAGCGCTCAATGCGGCGTCTATGTATATATGTCTATGGGCTCCACTGCTACAGTAATCATTTTTATCATTCATTGTAATTCATTGTCATTTTATCAGTCATTGTGACTGTACAATATGTTTGTTTTGATTTGTCCTGTACATGTGACATCTATTGCACGTCTGTCCGTCCTGGGAGAGGGATCCCTCCACTGTGGCTCTTCCTGAGGTTTCTTCCACCTTTTTTCCCTGTTAAAGGTTTTTTTGTGGGCAAGTTTTTCCTCACTCGAACCGAGGGTTTAAGGACAGAGGATGTCACTCCTTGTACAGATTGTAAAGCCCTCTGAGGCAAATGTACTTTGTGACTTTGGGCTATACAAATAAAATTTGATTTGTTATTTATTGACAGTTCATTATATTTTCTTTATCATTATCTTTTTCTTCTTGGCAGATTGATCTGACATCACGTTCCTCCTCCTTCACTGCACTTTGGCTCCTTCGCTTTTTGACTGCAGTCAAGATCATAATCAGCAGGTACGGCTCATGGCACCTGTTTGAACTCAAACGTATTTATGCATTATGTCAGAATTGGTATCAGTCCTTATGAAAGTTAAGCAAGGATTAATCGAGGGCTGCACCATATGGCCTATAACCAATATTTTGATATTTTTAAGCTATATCGCGATACACAATATATATCTCGATATTTTTATTTCTCCTGTAAATCACTATGAATGTTAAATTTAACCCTTTGATGCAAAAAATAACATCAGTATGATGATTCAAGTAGACCATTCTATTAGAGTTTTTGTTAATATGCATGCAAAAAATGGAAAATCAAATAAATTTTAGTAAACCCCCTTTATTTCAAATTAGGGTGCTACACTCACAAGTTTTTAACAAAGTTAAATAATAACATGGTAGGCCTTTCTACTGTGGCCTAGTTCTCAAAAACCCTAACAAAAACAGAGCTCAGAGAAACTAAAAAGTGCATTCAACAAGAATCCCATGAGAAAGACATTTCAAACAGTATAAATTAAAGTGCACTTCTTCTGATCAACAACAGATCATTTTAAAAGTAAAATAAAATTAGCAAACCAAAGAGGCAGAAGTACAGGTTGTGACTGTGAAAACCACTCAGAACAGTAATAGTCACATCACAGGAGGATTGGGAACATCTGTGTATATATGTTGTTTGTGACCAACCAATCAGTAGACCAGTGTTAATTTTGTCACCCATTTTTCAATTTACTCTTAGTCTTGTTTCAAAGTTCATTTTTAGTCGTAGTCACTTTTAGTCTTTCACAAATCAAATTTTTGTTAGTCATATTTTATTTGACTAAAAGTCTCAAAATTTTAGTGCAGTTTGAATCCAAACATTTTAGTCTTCTATTTATTTCAGGAGTATTTGTTTTTTTTCTTAATTCCAGGGGTGGGGGGTCACCAAAGCTTACAATGGTAAAAATATGGGTCCCTGAAAATAAAGGTTGGGAACCACTGCTCTAGATTGCGCTGTCCGTACACCATGTTTCTCCTGCATGCTGTTTGTTTTCAAGCCACAGGTGCGAGAGCAGCAAGAGAATCTCAAACGTGTGGCCGTGACATTGCTACAGTAAAAGAAGTGCTAACACAAACACATGACAGCAGGACTGGACTTTCTAGACGAAAACAAGGAGGACATTTTTGTTTATTTTTATTTCTTGCATGACATTTTCGTCTCGTTTTTATTTGTCAAGGGATAAAGGCTTGTTGAGGAAATTAACACTGTTACGCATGCGCGCAGGAGATTTTTCTGGGTGGACGGGGAAGTGGGCTGCGTGCTGTGAGGAGCACCAGGAGTGAGTGACACAGGCAACACTCCGGAGAATGAAATGCCGACGGCTTAAAACATTTACGTGACAAGTACTCGATGGTCGCGATATAGTCATTTCATACATCTCACGTAGAACACACCGCGATATATCGAGTATATTCGATATATACTGCCCACCCCTAGACTTAATCTCTATAAATGTATATCATGTATCATCATGTAGAATCTATACACCAAGATTTTGGAATCAGAAGCGCTGGTCTAAGGTGGTCTAAGTAGTACTGACACGTAGATGGTTGGTGAACTGTCTGTATGGATACCAAAAGAGGCAGAATACCTTAGCTGAAATATTTACTTGAACTCTTTTTTTTTTTTTTTTTATTGATCTGCATTTATATGTAGATATAGAGATGAGCATATATTTCTTGTCTTGTTTTTCCTGTCATTCCGGTGTTTAAAATCCGACTGCAGAGAAAATCTTGGTCCAGATATCTGTTATCTGTTTTCCAGATATTCGTTGGCTATACCAAACGCCTTAAACATTAACCATTTCGCCAGTAGCTAAATCATCGTCAATGGGTTCAGAGATTGAACTAGGGCTAGAAATGCACCTCAGAGAGTGGCTGTCACCATTTTACCACCATCATTACCGATGCATTCATTTAAGTCTTACCCGGATAGAAGTTGTGTAGGTAAAACTGTATTAAATGAGAAAATCTAGTAATTAATATGACTTGTGGTCATATGGTCATGTGGTCAGGTAGAAAAAAGGTAAGACCACTGTCAGGTAAGACAAAACAGTACTGAAGGACATCGTTGTGCAGCAGTAGCTGTACAAAAAAAGTAAAATATCAATAAAGTTGCAAATATAAAAAAAAAAGAAAAATTTCTAAAGAAATTTTGAGTGTGCCTGACTCTGGCCCCGTTGCCCCCATACATTATTACTGACACTGCTCAGAAAATTCAGTCCTAGAAAATTCCCGCAGAAATTGTGATGAGTGGGCTGTTGCCAGGGGTCTGTATTCAAAAAGCACACCTCAAATAGTCAATTTTAACATGTTTATTTAGACACAGTAGCAGCTAGTGTTTATGCGCTAGCTGTATTAGCATGTTAGCATTAGCATTTTATCTTTAGCATGTTAGCGCTGATGCGCTAGCAATTACTATTAGCATGTTAACATTAGCATTTTAGCATTAGCAATTATCACTAACATGTTAACATTAGCATTTGTTAACATTACCATGTTATCCTTAGCATGTTACCGCTGATGTGCTAGCAATTAACATTTGGTTGTTAACATTAGTACGTTATCATTAGCATGTTAGCACTGATGCGCTAGCTATTAACATTAGCATGTTAGCATTACCATGTTAACATTAGCAATTAACATTAGCATGTTAACATTACCATGTAAAGTTGATGCACTGACGCGCTAGCAATTAACATTAACATGTTAGCATTTTCATGTTAACATTAGCATGTCAACGCTGATGCGCTAGCAATTACGATTAGCATTTTAACATTACCATGTTAGCATTAGCATTTTAACATTACCATGTTAGCATTAGCATGTTAACATTAGCATGTTAACGCTGATGCGCTGATGTGCTGACGCGCTGGCAGTAAACATTAGCATGTTAGCATTAGCATGTTAGCAGTGATGCCCTAGCAATTAACATTAGCAATCTCAGCATTAACATGTTAACAGTAGCAATTAACATTAACATGTTATCATAAGCATGTTAGCGCTGATGCGCTACAAATTAACATTAGCATGTTAACATTAACATGTTAATCTTAGCATATATTTAATTCCTAGTGGCTAATGTTAATTAGCATTAGCATGTTAACATTATCATCTTAGCAATTAACATGTATTTAATTCCTAGTGGCTAATGTTAATTAGCATTAATTTTAGCATTGGTCGCTAATGTTAGCAAATAACATGTCTTTACAGCTAGCATTAACGCGCTAGCTGCTCTGCTGTCTCTGTCTGCCATTTTAGACAGACAAGTTCAAATTAAGTGCCAAGAACTACTAATATGGCCGCCGCTCGGCTTCTGCCTGCTGGCCCCTCCCCCCTCTCCTCCTTCAAGCAGGCTGAGGTTGCCAAGCAACCAGGACCTAATCAGCAGCAGCTGATCTGCACCTGTTAAAATGTCAGTTAGAAATCCTGACAGAGACTGAGAGAAAATGCTGAGACCTTCCCTCAAAGAGGAAGGATCTCTGACCAAACCGTATTTCCAATCATTGAACCGGCTTAACTACAAGCAGGATGAGCCCTTCCTGATCGTCTACATAGGCATTTTGTGTCGATAAATAAAGAAATGTGCTCTTGGGAGCAATTGAAAGAAGCGGTACTTCTGTTTTCCTCCAGAAAATTTCCCACCTTTTTAACATGGGAGTATATGAGGCTGAGGATGGGAGTTGCTGCCGCATATTTGCGTGTCACGGCGAAACTTTAAAGCTGACAGCTTCAACAGTGTTATCACTGCGACTGCTCGAATTTTCCTACGTTTCTAGCTATAAATGATTTCTGTAGCTTCACATTTGCGGCCACAATCGCAGTTTACAAATGTATTTTTCGACGACTTTTTCTCTCCATCTCCACTCTAGCGATGACATCACTCACTCTAGCTCTGGAAAGTTCTCGCAATACACACCCATTCATTTTTTGTCTTCGTTTTTGGCAAAACCGTTTGCCGAAACTCTTAGAAAAGTCATAGCACACATGTCCCGGCCGAGGAGTAGCGAACCAAAGAACGGGCGTAAGAATAATAATCAGCGCGGTGGATAACATAGTGTGCACCTTGCACGCACACTCAACTAGAAAACTGCATTTCCTGCGGAAAGTGCGCTGTGGGTGCCCTCTGCCGCCGGCCCCAGCGGCCCACCTGCTGCCCTTTTTCTGCATGTCTTTTCCCTGTCTCTTACACTCTCTCTCCCCCTCACATTCCTGTCGCTCTTCAGCTGTCTCTATACTATAAAGCTTGAAAGGGCCATAAAAATATATATATTAAAAATTTTGAAATTGGTTGAAAAGAGTAGAATAGTGTGAAGTGATACAATGTTGTGTAACACTGTAGAAATTTAGATGAAAAGGTAGAATTGTAGAGAGTAATAGTAATAGTACAAGATCTTGGTGAACTGTGTAGTTTGACTGAACTCTGTAGTAGAAGGAGAGGTAGTTTAAATTGTAGGTCTGTATATAGATTTGAAGTTTGTATAATGTATTTGAAATGGTAAAATATTTGTAGAAAAAGTTGAATAATTTGTAGAATATTAATAGTAGAATTTAGTAAAATAATAGTACAAGATCTTGGTGAACTGTGTAGTTTGAATGAAGTCTGTAGTAGTAGGAGAAGTAGTTTAAAGTGTAGATGGATTGTAGAGACTGTCATGAAACTGTCCTGAGACTCACCTGTCCAGGTGTGCAGCTCAGCCTGTATTGATCGTAGATCAGCAGATTTTTATTGTTTGAACACGATGATGTCGATCTATTTACTGAGCGTCTGTTCAGTGTGTCTGTGTGCGCGCGTGTGTGTGTGCGTGTACGTGTACGTGTGTTACTGTGTGTGTGTGTGTGTGTGTGTGTGTGTGTGCGCGCATGCTTGTGACAGCTGTGCATGCTCAGTCCCTCTCCCTCTGACTCTCTTGACACAAAAATTTCAAATGAAGTCCCTCGAAGAGAAAATTCAGTATTAATACAACAAGCTGTGTCATCATTGCCTTTTTACTGGGCTCTTATTTTGAAGGGACTCTTATTTTGAAAAACTGTGTGTGTGCGTGCATGTGTGCTTGTTCTGTCTGTGTGTGTGTGCGTCTGCCTGTCTGTCTGCCTGTGTGTGGTGTGTCTGTCTCTCTATCTATGTGTTTGTGTCTGCGAGAGACAAGGATAAAATGGCCGACATTAAAAATGTAGTCTTGATAGTCTGATATCATACACAGACTTCAATAAAGTTAGTCAAAGGCTTGGGGTTGCCAAGCAACCAGGGTGAGCTGCAGGTCAGATTAATTAGACACAGGTGCTGCATGCAGTGTCCCACTGAGATGCACAGTATATGTCTGAATGATTCCCCTCGAAGGTGACCAAAAACAACCTATAAGGTATGCCTCAAACCAAAATCTGAAATGACCAGAAGAATGCTCGTCTTGTGGATCATGTCTGTGCCAAGTTTCAGGCAAAAATTGTATAAACTTTGGCCTCAAGAGTCAGAGCAAGCACACGTGGTGCCTCCTCCTTCCGGAAAGATTTCTGCTCTGAAATACATGGGAGTCTATGAAGCTGTGGGGGGGAGTAGTCGATCAATTAACATGTAGCGAGCCAAAACTATAACAGAGACAGCTTCAACAGTGTTATCACTGCGACCACCTCGAATTTTCCTACGTTTTGATGGTATAATCATGTCTGTAGCTGTGCATTTGAGGCCACCATAGTCAAAAACGTTTTATTTTTTCACTGATCGTTTTGTCATCTTCACACTCTAGCTGATGATGTCATCACTCTAGGAAACCACATACACACTCAATATAAACGCAGAATTTGAGTACAATCCTGTTCAACTTTGAGCCTTGATAGTTTAAAAACGGTAAAAGATTTAAAAAAAGTTAAATACGAGTTTAATAGTTGAAGAGTTTGTGTACAATTTGAATGAAGTCTGTAGTAGTAGTAGTAGAAATTGTTGAAATTGTAGAATGTTTGTAGAAGTTTTGTAGACTGATTTGAAGTTTGTGTAATGCATTTTAAATGGGAAAATATTTGCAGAAAAAGTTGAATAATTTGTAGAATATTAATAGTACAGTGTAGAAAAGTAATAGCAGGAGTCGCATAAATGAGCTGAATCTAGTGGTATAATTTTTATTTTTGTGGGACAAAATTTGTAGGAGTAGTTACGGGACAAAAAACGTACAGAAGAAGAAAAATAATAAAGATGTAGGATAACATTAGTGTGGGAGCCCTTTGGGCACCCACACCAATAATAAGCGCGGTGGATAACATATAGTGTGCGCCTTGCACGCACACTCGATAATAAGCCCGAGAGGTTTTAAAGAGTGTGCTCTTTCAGGCACACTCAATAATAATAATAAGCGCGGTGGATAACATATAGTGTGCGGCTTGCACGCACACTCAATAATAATAATAATAATAATAATAATAAGCGCGGTGGATAACATATAGTGCGCGCCTTGCACGCACACTCAATTAGCGCGTAGGGAGCCAAAACTATAACAGAGACAGCTTCAACAGTGTTATCACTGTGACCGCCTTGAATTTTCTTACGTTTGAGGGGATAATCATGTCTGTAGCTGTGCATTTGAGGCCACAGTTGCAGTTTATAAATTTATTTTTTTCGACGACTTTTTCTCTCCCCCTCCACTCTAGCGATGACATCACTCACTCTAGCTCTGGAAAGGTCTCGCAATATACACCCATTAATTTTTTGGCGATTTTTTTTTTTGTTTTGATACCCGTTTTGTGTATGTGCGACAAGAACTCTGGGAGGAGAAGCGAACTGAAAAAAACACAGAAGAAACGGAAGACGAATAAGAATAATAAGCCCGAGAGGTTTTAAAGAGTGTGTTCTTTCAGGCACACTCAATAATAAGCGCGGTGGATAGCATATAGTGTGCGCTTTCAGGCACACTCAATAAGCGCGGTGGATAACATATAGTGTGCGCCTTGCACACACACTCAATAATAACTAGAAAACTGCATTTCCTGCGGAAAGTGCGGTGTGGGTGCCCTCTGCTGCCGCCGGCCCCAGCGGCCCACCTGCTGCCCTTTTTCTGTATGTCTTTTCCCTGTCTCTTACACTCTCTCTCCCCCTCACATTCCTGTCACTTTTCAGCTGTCTCTATACTATAAAGTTTGAAAAGGCCATAAAAGATACATCTTAAAAATGTTGAAATTGGTTGAAAAGAGTAGAATATTATGAAGTGATACAATGTTGTGTAACACTGTAGAAATTCAGATGAAAAGGTAGAATTGTAGAGAGTAATAGTAATAGTACAAGATCTTGGTGAACTGTGTAGTTTGACTGAACTCTGTAGTAGAAGGAGAGGTAGTTTAAATTGTAGGTCTGTATAAAGATTTGAAGTTTGCATAATGGATTTGAAATGGTAAAATATTTGTTGAAAAATTTGAATAATTTGTAGAATATTAATAGTAGAATTTAGTAAAATAATAGTACATGATCTTGGTGAATTGTGTAGTTTGAATGAAGTCTGTAGTAGTAGGAGAAGTTTAAAGTGTAGAAGGATTGTAGAGACTGTCATGAGACTGTCCTGAGACTCACCTGTCCAGGTGTGCAGCTCAGCCTGTATTGATCGTAGATCAGCAGATTTTTATTGTTTGAACACGATAATGTCGATCTGTTTACTGAGCGTCTGTCCAGTGTGTGTGTGTGTGTGCGTGTCTGTGTGTGTGTGTGTGTGTGTGTGTGTCTGTCTGTCTGTGTTACTGTGTGTGTGTGCATGCTTGTCTGTAGAAATGTTCTAAATGAGTTGAATCTTAAAAAAAAGTTGAATACAAGTTTAATAGTACAAGATCTGTTGAAATGTGTAGTTTGAATGAAGTCTGTAGTAAAGGAGAAGTAGTTTAAATTGTAGGTCTGTAGAAAGATTTGAAGTTTGTATGATGTATTTGTATTTTAATCTGTAGTAGTAGGATAAGTAGTTTAAAGTGTAGAAGAATTGTAGAAGGTTAGTGTCGAAGTAAAATGAGCTGAATGTCGTGATATAATTTTTATTTCTGTATTACAAAATTTGTGGAACTAGGTGAGAGCTGTTAAGAAGAGTTTTAAGTCTTTTATTTTGAAGGGACTCTTATTTTGAAGGACGTCTTGGTGGAGTTTTGTCTTATCTGGGTGTCAGGCTACGTTTACACGTAGCCGGGTATGTTGAGAAACGAATATTTCCCTCCCTCCGTTTTCCAAAATAACATCGTGCACATAGCATCGTTTTCAAAAAAATCAACCCGCATAAATACGCCATCGAGCGCCGTCATAACTACGCCAAGCCTGTGGGTGGCAGTGTAGGAAGAAGGCGAATCCTCTGCAAGCCAATCAGAATAATGCTTCCATGAGCATCGTCATAGCAACAAGTAAACATTGGTCGCACTTTTGGCGCATCCGCTGCCTAAAACTCCGTTTATCTCAGTTTACACGCAAACGCAAAACCGGAGTTTTCCAGAATCTCCACTCTCGCCGGAGTTTTTAGAAAGATTCGTTTTCAGAGGCGAATTCACCGTTTGCGTGTAAAAGATAGGTACAAACGAAGGGAAATGTCTCCGTTTTTAAAAATACCCGTGTACGTGTAAACAGGGCCTCAGTCTGTGCCTGTGTGTGTGTCTGAGTAATTAGTGACAGCTGCGCATGCTCAGTCCCTTTCCCTCCGAGCACACACAAGAGCTTCAAATGAAGTCCCTCGAAGAGGTGGCACAGGAAATGGCATAAGGTGTCCAAACTAAAATCCGAAATTACCAGAAGAATCCTTGTCTTGTGGATCATGTCTGTGCCAAGTTTCAGGCGAAAATTGTATAAACTTTGGCCGTAGGACTCAGAGAAAGCACACGTGGTGCCTCCTCCTTCCGGAAAGATTTCTGCACCAAATAACATGGGAGTGAATGAGGCTGTGGAGGGGGGTACTCGATCAATTGATAGCCTTGATAGTTTAAAAACGGTAAAAGCTGTCGATGAGTGTAGTGAATCCCTGAAGAGAAGGCAAGCATACCTACGTTTTAAAGTTGAAATGAAGTCTCTCTGTGAAAGTATGCCAGAGCAGTTCATTGTTGAAAATGTCTGTTGAAATGTATTTTTTTTTCGGGCCTCCCCATTTGTTCCCTATGGGAAATTTTTCGCCTACGACACTCGTCACTAATAATAATAAGAAAAAGCCCGAGAGATAATAAAGATTGTGCTCTTTCAGGCACACTCAATTATAAAACAAATATCAACAATGAACATAAATGGTAAATGGACTGTACTTACACTACCGTTCAAAGGTTTGGGGGCACTTAGAAAATTCCATGCTTTCCATGAAAACATACAAGGAATTGGTTTAAATAGGACACACTGCAAAACTAATTGATAATGTTATAAATAATGATTTTTAATTTAAATTATCACGTTTTGTTAATGGGAGGAGTGACATTTCCCCTCAGACTCTATCTTTTTAACATCAGGCTTGACAGCTGTTAGCCTTATGCACTCCCAGTTTCTTTGCCACTCTGCTTAGAAGGGTCCATCATCGAGCCAGCATCCCTGAGTCGTCTCTTAAAGTGTTGATGTTGACACTGGTGTTTCGTAGGTACTGTTTTAAGCTGCCAGTTAAGGACCTGTGAGGCGTCTGTTTCTCAGACTAGATACTCTAATGTAATTGTCTTCTCACTCAGACATATTGTACAATTACAACGAATGATAAAATGACAGTGAATTACAATCTCGTCTCGTCTTCTCCCGCTTTATCCGTTTTTATCGGGTCGCGGGGGCAGCAGCTTCAGCAGGGAAGCCCAGACTTCCCTCTCCCTGGCCACTTCATCCAGCTCTCCCAGGGGAACCCAAGGCGTTTCCAGGCCAGCTGATAGACATAGTCCCTCCAGCGTGTCCTGGGTCTTCTCCAGGGCCGAGGGACGTGCCCGGAACATCTCACCAGGGAGACGTCCAGGAGGCATCCTCACAAGATGCCCGAGCCACCTCAACTGGTTCCTCTCGATGCGGAGGAGCAGCGGTTCTACTCTGAGCTCCTCGCGGATGGCCGAGCTTCTCACCCTATCTCTCAGGGAGAGCCCAGCCACCCTTCGAAGGAAGCCCATTTCGGCCACTTGTATTCACGATCTCATTCTTTCGGTGACTACCCAAAGCTCGTGACCATAGGTGAGGGTAGGAACGTAGATCGACTGGTAAATCGAGAGCTTCGCCTTTAGGTTCAGCTCCTTCTTCACCACGACGGACTGATGCAGAGTCCGCGTCACTGCAGAAGCCGCACCAATCCACCGATGAATTACAATGAATGATAAAATGATTACAGTAGCAGTGGAACCTGTGTTAGAGATAGAGACAGCAGCAGCAAGTTATTAATTAACTATAAACTAACTATGAACTGTAATGGAGATATGGTAACAATAACACAGTAAAGAGAGAGAGAGAGCGAGAGAGCAAGCTTCTTTAATGAGCACAGTTTTCAGCTATGCTACCATGATTGCAAAAGGTGTATTTCTGATCAATTTATTTTTATGGAAAAAAAAAAATCTCTTCTTAAAAAAAAGATTTAAAAACATGTAATTTTCCCTAGTGATCCCAAAATTTTGAGTGGTAGTGTACCGAGCACCTTTCTAGTCTTTTGACCACTCAAGGCACTTCACTATTCAACCTTTCACACACATTCATACACTGATGACACTGGCTGCCATGCAAGGTGCCAACTGCTCATCAGTTTGAGGAGCTAACCATTCATTCACACACCGATGGCACAGCCTTCAGGAGCAATTTCGGGTTCAGTATCTTTCCCAAGGACCCTTTGACATGCAGACTGGAGGAGCCAGTGATCGGACTGCTCATCAACTGATTAGCGGATGACTGGTTTACCTCCTGAGCCACAGATATATAAGCACACAGTTTGACCAATCATCTCAGAAGACTGAGATCAGTTGATTAAATGAAAAATACTTTGAGTCAAGTCTGGTGTGCTGCTGCTTGGTTGGAAAGAAAACCTGCAGCCACATCGGCCCTTTGTGGAACCGGTTTCCCATGCCTGGTGTGAGATGTGCCCTGCCCGTTTCCTGACTCTGGACACATAAGTCATGGATGGAAGGCAGGCTGTCACCGATGATCCTTTCTGCAGTCCTGACTATCCTTTGGAGTCTATTTCTGTCCTTGTTTGGTGGCTGATCCAAACTAAACAGTGATTGATGAACAGAGAACAGACTGAACAATGGTGGTGTAGAACTGGATCAGCAGCTTCTTGGGCAGGTTGAGCTTCCTGAGCTGGCACAGGAAGTACAACCTCTGCTGGGCTTTTCTTGATGTTGGTCTCCCACTTCAGGTCCTGGGAGATTGGGAGATTGTGGATCCCAGAAACCAGGAGGGGCTTCTCCTCAAGTCTACAGTTTTGAGTGTGTTCAGCTGTTGTTTTGACCGCACTAGCAGACCAGCCATTCAAACTCCTGTCTGTATGCAGGCTCGTCACCGTCCTTGATGACAGTTGTGTCGTCTGCAAACTTCAAGAGTTTAGAGACGGGTCTCTTCAGGTGCAGTCGTTGGTGTAAAGGGAGAAGAGCAGTGGCATAGCATACATCCCTAGGGGGGCACCAATGCTGACTGTCTGGGTGCCGGATGGGATGCTCTCTGCTCACCTGCTGTCTAATGTGTCAAATCTGCAGTAAAACACATTTAGCTTGTCAGCTAGTTGATGGTTCTCCACAGTGTTGGGGGGATGGCCTCCTGTAGTTGGTGATGTTCTGCAGGCCTCTCAACATGGACGCTGGGTCATTGGCTGAAAGGCTGTTTTTGATCTTTTCAGTGTAGCTCCTCTTAGCTGCTTTCACCTCTGTCGTCAGTGTGTTTCTGGCCTGCTGTTCAGTACCTTGTCCCCACTTCTGTAGACCTCTTCCTTGGCCCGGGCAAGCTGCCCGAGTTTTGGAGTAAACCAGGGTTTGTTGTTATTGTATGTGCGGAAGGGTGGGCACACATATGTCCTCACAAAAACTGTTGTATGACTCCAATCAGTGCAGTCAAAGCAGGCATATAGATCCACTTTGGCCTTGTCGGTCCATCTCCTCACCATCTTGACCACAGGCTTAGCAGATTTCAGCTTCTGCCTGTAGGTCGGGATAAGATGAACCATGCAGTGATCAGAGGGTCCCAAGTCGGCTTAGTGAAAATTGATGGCATCATGAATAAGAAAGTATACCACAGTATTCTTCTAACTATTGCCAGAACTACCTGTGACAAATATCTGTGACATATCTATCTGGTCGTACACAGTTCATACAGCTCAAGTCCTTTAAATCCCAACCCTCCCGTTACCTCTGGCGTACCCCAAGGATCAGTCCTGGGGCCCCTCCTCTTTATCACCTACCTCCTTCCACTTGGCAACATCTTCCGTAAATTTAACATCAATTTCCACTGTTATACCGACGACACCCAGCTCTACCTATCCGGAAAACCATCTGTCACTCCCCCCCCCCCCCCCCTCACCTCATGCTTATCCGAAATCAAATCCTGGTTCACCTCCAACTTCTTAAAACTTAACAGTGACAAAACAGAAGTCCTCCTTATAGGCACCAAATCCACCCTATCCAAAGCTAGCAATATCTCTTTTTCAATTGATGGATCCTCAGTCTCCCCCTCTCCCCAGGTCAAGAGCTTGGGTGTCATCCTAGACAGTTCTCTATCATTCCACTCCCACATTAACAACATCACTAGGTCCGCTTACTTTCACCTACGCAATATTAATCGTCTTCGCCCCTCCCTCTCCTCCCACACCTCTTCCATCCTTGTACACAGCCTTGTCACCTCCCGTCTTGACTACTGTAATTCCCTCCTCTTTGGTCTCCCCCACAAATCCCTTCACAAGCTGCAACTGGTCCAAAACTCAGCTGCCCGCATCATTACCAGAACCCTTTCATTTCACCATATTACCCCTGTACTACAGCATCTCCACTGGCTCCCCATTAAGCACAGAATTCATTTTAAAGTACAACCACAATCTTGCCCCTCCTTACCTGTCTAATCTTCTTCACATTGCTATTCCCTCTCGCTCCCTTCGTTCCTCCTCCTCCCTCCTCCTTACTGTCCCCACTGCCCGCCTCAGTACTATGGGGAGTAGAGCTTTCAGTTGCTCTGCTCCCCCAACTCTGGAATGCATTACCCCCTGACATCCGCAATATTGACTCTTTACCCCTCTTCAAATCTAGACTAAAAACTCATTTGTTTCAGTTAGCCTATGCACTTTGACTTTTAATCATTTCTTTGTTTTATATTTTACAGCCTGTGCTTTTTATTGTGTATTGCCTTTTTAATCTTTGTATTTCTATTGCTTTTTGTCTTTGTATAGTGTCCTTGGGTGTTTTGAAAGGCGCTTTGAAATAAAATGCATTATTGTTATTAAAAGGAATCTGCAACAAAATCATGTTTTGGAGGCTAAAAAAAGTAAATATTTTCAGATCCGCCAGGTGTTCTAATCATTTTGGCCACCACTGTACATCCCTGACATGTCATCATAGTATATGGTATTTGACAGTATTTCAGGAAAATGTAAAAGCACAGCTGCTGGTAATAGCCTACAATGCTAATAAGGGCTGCAGCTGTTGTTTTTGCAACTGCTGTACAATGAAAGGGGTTTATTGCATTGTTGCATTAAAGATGTATAACCCAAATGCAGCATCTCATCAGTTTAATAGAAAGAGAAGCGTCTGAATTTTACTGTATTCAAAGTCATACCGTATACCTTGATACTATGGCCCAAGCCTACAGACATCTGAAATAGTTTTTTGAACTGATCTCTTTAAATATAGGTTTCTAAAAAAAGACTACTAGAGGCTCATATCGGGAGGACTGCGGAGCAAAACAGGCTTCTGTAGAACAACAAAACTAAAGTAACTTGAGTAATAATGCACTGCAGCTCCAGCTGCAACCTGAATCTACCCTTAGCTTAGCTGCGCAACATGCCAATGCCAAGTTCAGCACCCTAAACAATATACACACAATACAATAGTCACATCTTGGACAGCCGGACAGAATATCAAATCCATCATTGAACTTGAACAGTTAGGAGTCCATATGGTTTTAGCAGACTGAATTAGGTTTATATAGGGGTGCCTAATAAACAACAAGTAACTGAGGCTATATTTCCAATGTTGGAGTCTAGTATTAATTTATCTTCAGTATTGTAAATGTTCTTGCTCTCACCAATCTGTCTTTATTCGATCATTTCAGAGCTGAGACGTGCTGAGGGAAGGAAAAGAATTTAAAGGACGTTAACGTTCACTGATAAGCCAGTGACATGAGTTCTTCAGAAGAGGTGAGGTCAGGGTCCAATGTTTGCTGCAGCTCATTGTATTGGAATGTTCAATCAAAGAATTACAATCAATCATTGTCATATATTTCTTAGCACAAACTATATGCAGACCTGATGTAAAAGACAAAACAAAAACTGTGGTCAATCAACTTATGTGTTGTAGTGATGTTGGTAGCAGTGAAGTCAGCCTATGACAAGAGTTCATTTATTTTGTTTGCTACAGTAGGTGTTGACTGTGGAGGACATTAATTTTGGGCCATGGGACTCATGTGAAATCAAATAGAACTTGCTCAGATTTGGTAATTTTTCCTTTGTTTATGTCCTTCTACCATGAGCAAAGTTTTACTTTTTTGGCTGTTTTTATGATCGGATATGTACATTTTGTGTTTTATATTAAAATTATTTATATTAAAATTCACTGAATTCTCAATGCCGTTTCTTTGTCTGACTTCTGGCCAGCTGGAAGAAAGTAATAAAAAAATAAATGATTGAGAAAATATTCATAGATTGACTAGCACTGTACTTAGATTTTACTGTAGGTCTTAGATTTTTCAGGTTTTGGATGTATGATGTTTTGTATTTATTCATGCGTCATGATAGGCAAACAGAATATCCATAGACATAATACTTTTTTTATTGTTTGTGATATGCAGAGTTAAACAGCCAAAGGTTAAAAAAAACAGCTTACAATAGAGAGAGAGGGATGAATATAGGATTTCCAGTGTTAACAATTTTACTGTTTCTATCGCTTTCTGTTCCTTTACTTTTTTTTCTCAGTGTTTAGTAAGTTAAAAAAACTTGGGAAAAAAAGAACTACCAATGTCAGTATCGTCATAAACCATTCAGAAAATTACTGTTTTTAACATTTAATCTAATCTAGCAAAATGCATCTTATTATGCAATTCATCCATGTGAACCAGTGCCTTTACAGAGTTCACATAATGATGCCAAACGTGTGTGAATCAGAATTTGATTAGGTGCTCTCTGTTTTTATTTCTGTTTTTTTCAGTTGAAACGGACAGACAGAGACAGCAGCAGACTTCATCAGTGTCTCAAGTGTGGGAAGACTTTCAGTCGGATCTGTAGTCTAAGAAGACATGAACTCACTCACGCTTCAGAGAAACTATTTTACTGTCAACAATGTGATCGCAGTTTCAGCCAACTAGATGCATACAATATACACCTGAATACCCACACTAAAGAAACACCATACTGCTGTGACCAGTGTGGGAGGAATTTCAGCAATCAGAGTCAATACAGAAAACACCTGCGTGGCCACAATGGACCATACCAGTGTGACCAGTGTGAAAAGACTTTTATTTACTTCAGTATTTACAAGATACACTTGCGTGTCCATACAGGGGAGAAACCATACTGCTGTGACCAGTGTCCTAAAAGTTTTAGTTTTTTAAGTTCATACAAGCGACACCAACTTAGCCACAGTGGAGAGAAGCCATACCAGTGTGATTTTTGTGGCAAGAGTTTCACTCAGTCAGGGCATTTTACCCTGCATCTGCGTAATCACACTGGAGAGAAACCATACGAATGCGACCAATGTGACAAGAGTTTCAGTGACTTAAGTAGTTATAAGATACATCTGCGTGTCCACACAGGAGAGAAACCATACTGCTGTGATCAGTGTGGGAGGAGCTTCTCACAGTTGGGTAATTACAAATCACACATGCGCATCCACACTGGAGAAAAACCATTCCGCTGTGAACTATGTGATAAACGTTTCTCTATTTCTAAAACCTATAAACAACATGTGCATACCCACACTGGAGAGAAACCATACCAGTGTAAAGAATGTGGGAAAGGTTTTGGTCGTCTAAGCAACTACATGCGCCACCTTCGTATCCACACTGGAGAGCAGCCATATTGTTGTAACCAATGTGGCAAATGTTTCAATAGCTCATATAGTTACACTCGACACTTACGTGTCCACACTGGAGAGAAACCATATTGGTGTTCACAATGTAAGAGACTGTTTACCCGATCACAGTCCTTGAAGAAACACCGCTGTGTTAATGTAGATGAAGAGAGTTCATCTGTGTGTAATGAAGAAGCCCAATTGAGCTGCTCACCAACAGAACAGTCAAACAACAGCAACCAACAACCAACAGAATAGATTAGTGTGTGTTCGTGGTAATGAAGGAACATATCGCTGAGTATAATGGTGTGACTGATTGATCGTTTTTAATTGCTTTTGGATATAGTGAAAACAATCAGACTTAACTAATAGACAAACAAAACTCAGTGAAGATTTATTTTGCAAGCTTTTGGTTAAGACCTTAAAAATAGAAACAGGTAGCAAGCAGCAGCACTTAAGGTTGGAAGAATGTCTCTTGATTAACTATAATGTAACACTAATTGCAGCCCACATACAAGAATAACTACATGGACAAGCAGAATATTCTATGTAAGCCTCAGCCATACCCAAACATAACATACAGTGCCTATTACAGTTTATTCATATCATATATTTTATATCCTATACTCGTGTCAAATTGTTAATTAGGACCCAGTGGTTGCAATGTTCTTAAGCAGTGGGTTTCAAAAGAGCTCTCTTTGGTGTAACCTCCTGTCAATATGTATGCCATTAAATGTCAAACAGCCCTTACATAGTCCGGAGGTGTGTTTTGAATCATTGTTCTGTTGAAAAGAAATGATGCAGAATGCTGTGGTAACCATGCTGGTAAGTGTGCCTTGAATTTTGAATAAGTTGCAAACAGTGTCATCAGCAAAGCACTCCCACACCATTATCCATCCTCTTTCATGTTTCACAGTGCACAGTGCGAAACATGAACAAGTGTAAATACCATTTGTTCACCTTCTCTGTATCTCACAAAGACACAGCAGAGCCAAAAATCTAAAATTTAAAGTCATCAGACCAAAGTCCAGCATTCCACTGGTCTATTGTCCATTCCTTATGTCCTCAGCTCAAGCATATCTCTGCTCCTTGTTTATCCCTCTTAGTAGTGTTTTCTTTACAGCAATTCCATCATAAAGGGCTCATTCACCCAGTCTCTTTGACAAGTTTTTTGTATAATATATGCTAATCGGGTTATGTTATTTTTCCTTTGTGTATTGCTGCATTTACTTGCTACCTGTTTTTGCCTTGAAGGTCTCTGACTGAAAGTAAAAAAAAAAATGTTTCTGGATGAAAATAACACTGAAACGTATATCTGGCTTTGGATGTGGTAATTTATAGTAATCTAAAGCTCAAATCAGGCATTGGTTCAGGACTAAACCCCAGTGTCTCAGTTAGGCTGATTTCACTTCAGTGAATCTGTAACCATGTGACAACCGAATACCAAATCCGTCATGAGAAGAGCGATTTGTCAAAAGACATACAGGAGGAATAAATTATATCTTAGACAACACAGACTGGATATTGGCTCAAACGGGACAGACAAATACCTCTGGAAACCACCTGGAGGTCCGAGGAGGGCAGCAGAAACTTCTGGGATGGTTGCAGCCACCACACCCCTCTTGAAAATTGTGCTGCCAGGGGATGGGCCCCTTCAGGACAAACCATCACAATTGTCATTAACAGTAGGTACTGCTATAGGGTAGGACCAGATAGTTGATTTTTGACCTAGGGCAAAGAAGGACAGGATTACAGTGATGTGACAAGTTAAGGGATCTTCTCCCCCAGTATTTGGCACTGTACTGCAGCCAAGTTGAGGTGCCCCTGAAGCTTGCAAGTGTCCACCTCACCATCCCAACCAAGTGATTGCAGCACACATGGGTGCTCCAGCGGGGTATTTCTGCCATCCATTGTGTATAGCCAATTTGATGCCACCGAGAGTACCTGAGCCCTTTGGAGCTTCATCTTCCTGAGAAAAACTGGTAGCAGAGGAAGTGGGTGAATGCATATGGCCTCACACAAGGCATGGACTGAGCTTGACTGCAGTGGAGCCGGTGGAGTGTGAAACATTGACTAGTTTATCACTGTGGCCGTTCTGTGCGTCCCAGTGGAACTTGGGGGTCAGGGTATTGGTTCCCAAGTGGCCCTGGCGGGCCACATGACGACTACTAGTTGACAGTAAGTGCTCTCCACTGTGACAAGAGGTATACTTCGGAAGTGAAGCCATATCTGGCCTAGTATATAGTGTGAATGCCTCTTACCAGAATGGGGTCCTTCTGTGACAGCAGGTCTCACTTATTACTGAAATCTTCCTTAGTATAAATAACCCACAGACAAGGCGGAGAAAAGTCAAGCACTGAGATGGGCCTGGTAAAAGCTGATGTCAGCACGTGTCACATCAGGGGATGCTTATGTCCGGGACCCTGGCCGGGCTGTCAGGGTGGAAACAGTGGAGGCCTTGCACCTGTAACAGGAGAAACCTCTGCCTCATAGTTCCAGAACTCTTAAACCTTGGCCTGAGGGTTAAGACCCTGGAGCTAAGCTCTTGCTATCCAGGTTCCAGATCAGCCCCTTAAAATACAGTAATCTAGAGATCACATCTTCCTCCTCATAAACGCCCCCTGCCTCTGGGCAGCATCATCCTGATACTGTGGTACTCTGGTACGACAGTATCAGGATGCTGCAACTTACATTGAGGAGAGTGGCAGGGAAATCCAAAAGGCAGTTCTGATTTTAAATTGTGCACACAATGCTCTTAAACTTCTCCAACTGCCTTTGCATGAGATCCATGATGATCTGGTCCTATAAATAGTAAATGGACTGTACTTATATAGCACCTTAAGTGTTATGACCACTCAAAGCGCTTTTTACACTACATATCTCATTCACCCATTCACACACATTCGTACACTATTCATACACATTCACACACTGATTGTGCAGCCTTCAGGAGCAGTGTGGCATTTAGTATCTTGCCCAAGGCAGACATGCAGACTGGAGGAACCGGGGATTGAGCCCATTGATCATCTGATTAGTTGACGATATGCTCTACCTCCTAAGCCACAGCCGCCCCATGTCCACCTTTTACTGGCCACCTTCCTTCCAGCTGGAACACCTGGATTTAGGAGAACCTGACATTGGCCAGGCATTATACCAGTATATGTATATAGCAGGTTAACCATGAAAAAAAAAAGTTACAATAAAATTGCTGCGCAGTTCAAGAGTTGACAAAATTGCTGCATCCAAACAATCAAAAGAATGGAGACAAACCTTAGAATTAATTATTGACTTAATGGTAATACCACTCCTAAAACATAGGTGTTGACATTGCAGCAGAATGCACCTGCCACTTACTACCCAACAAATGAATGTTGTGAATTAAAACTGTTCATTGCACCACAGTAAATAAGTGTAAGGCAAAGACTGTGAGGGATCAGCAAGTGCTTAAGAACCAGGAAGATTGAAAGAGGGAGAGTGTATCTGTGTGTGACATACATATGCTGACCCAAGGCTAATAGACACATAGTTACAGGTTCACTGAAATGAAATAAAACCCATGACATAGGCTCATTAAAACATTGCTCTCAAAATCAATGAGGAACAAAGACCTCTCCACTGTGATAAAATTCAAGCCAGAGGAATATTACTTATGTGTTAAGTTTATTGGAGTTGAAAACATTAAAAAAATGTTTATTTATAAGCATTTGTTAATGAGGTTAAATGTGATAATGGATATGTTGGTATTATTTAATGCTTGTCTCTGTCCACGGTATACAAAATTGTATAATATACTAAGGAATGTAAATGGATGATCCTATTGAATATGTGTTATTTCCAGCCTGCTGCATGTTTAAACTGTATGTTTTGAGATAATAGTGTGTATACAGTTCTAACGAAGATTGTTAATATATATGAATATATTCTGCTGTATCTTATGCCAAGCTTATCTGCCAGTCAAGAGGTCCATAAAATTATATTTTCATCTCTTGTCATATCATGTCCTCTTTAATTGTTACTCTTCTGGTCAGTGAATGGCTCTTTCAGATTCCCATTTATGATTTACATTTGTCATGACCTTTTTTCCATATAATGGCTGAAATGACTTAGTTCTAATTTCTTTAAAACACCTTAATTTAATTTCTTATTAAAAGGTACAGTATGTAAGATTTGACGGTATCTGTAGTAAAATTTCAGTCCCTCGCTTACTCCCCTTCCCAAAAGCTTAGGAGAAGCCATGGTGACAGTCATGTGACAAAAGAGATCATCACTATGTTAGTGTACTTGTTAACTGAACTAGCTGGTCTGCATGCTGATAAAAGTTAAGATTAGCGACATCAGCGTTTAGTCTGATAGCGTGATAGTGTTAGCAAGCAACATGTTCTTTTCTCTATTCACAGTGGAAAAATTGATAGACAAACCGGTAACCCAACAGAGGAACATATTAGACCACCTGTCAGAGATTATTCAGCATCATGAAGTGCTTTATTGTGGACTCTTTCATTTTCACTGAGCTCACTGCTTCTCTGAGAAGTCAGAAATTGATCAAGCATTAACATTCAACCACTAAAACAAATTTTTCTGTTCAGGAATGCAAGTAAATAATAATGTGCTTTACTATTTTTTAATTTATTTGTAAAACATATATAACAATAACATATTTATTTTAGCATCAAAAGTATTATTTTGGTCAAAAGGCTTCTACAAATTGTATACTACATACTATGTCTAAACTCATTTCAAAGTCCTGTTATTTCACACCTGTTACTGACCTCAAGGGCTTGCAAGGCCCGAAACATATTGAAAGAAAACATGAAGACAAAAGTTGCCACAAAACAATGATAATTTTTATTAATTCAAAACAAATGAAATAATTCCCAAGAAAACAACCAAACAAAAGGGTTGGAGGTTCCTGTCCAGAACAAACAAAAGAGAGAGGGAACACTGAGCCATCCAGCAGCCGTCGCACCCAATATCCACCCCCAAACTAAACCTGCCTAAAACCCACTACCTAAATGAAAAGAAAAGACTACCAGGACCAGAACAGGACTACCAGGGAACCACTGAACCAAAACTAAAATAACAAAACCAAACAGCTCAACAGACTCCTGGCATGGGGAAACCGGAGCCACCAACCTCCTCACCAGGTCACCTGCGGGGAAAGAGTAGGGAGAGAGAGACACCTAAAGGCTAAAATACACTGCATGCGGAACGGCTCCGCCACGGCGACAGAGCTGATACGTTTCAATGTTAGTTAATGTGTCAGCTCACACAGTCTTCGTCCCCGCTACGTCACGGCTCCGGAACGACTGCGGCGTCTGGCAGCCCTCCGCAGGACATACGCAGAGCTTCTATTTTTCACGGACACCGGAGCACGGTGCATAAATTTAGCACAGAGCAGACCGTGCGGGGAAAAGGAAATCGGCTGCAAAATACAAAATAAAACCCTGGTTTATTTTCAAAATAAAATACTTCGTGTTCACTGCGGATCGAGTTTATTACAAGAACACCAAGAACTCGTTCTAATGGGCGGGGCTGACCTGAAGTCAACAGGTGAGAGGTTTTCAGGTGTAATCATTCACCTCACATCCTTTTTATAAGGACACCAGAAAAAAGATGCGGCGTGGAATGCCATTGCAGGAGTCAAAGAGACTACAGCTGGCAATATCGCCATTATGCGTGAGATTATGCGTGGGAGAAACAACAACACACACACACACACACACACAGTCCTACCTCCTGGCCACACGTAACAACACCTAACCTGGAAAACACCTCTCTTTGCATCTCTCTATTAGATTCAGTTGGTAACTGTTAGTGTAAATAAACTGACTCATTGTCTTAACCACACTCTTGACCTTGTTCTCTCATATGGCATTGAAATTGAACAAAATGTTCAATAGTTTTTCCACAGAATTCTCTCTGGCCATTATTTAATAACCTTTGAATTCATATTACTGGACTCTAAGCCATCTGATAGTGTTATTGCTAAATTCAAAGGAATAATATAATATATATTTACTGAATTAAATCTAAAATGACCATACTGTCATCAGAGGTTAAGGAAACCTGCTAAACTGAACTATGGGACTTTTTACATCAATACATTATGTTTCATTATATTCCTTTTTTAAAATGGTCCTTATAGACCGGACGGTCTATTTGTGTTTGGTCCTGTGTGATCTGGTGTGATCTCATGCAGATGCACTTCATTTGCTTGATTCCATGTCTATAGTACGTTTTATCCTGGAGCATCTGCATTATGTTGATGCAGGATGGAAACATACTATAGCCACGGAATCAAGCAAATGAAGTGCGTCTGCATGGAGTTAGATTCTACCTAAAAAGCTCCATGAGCAGAAACATGAAAAAACACACAAGTATTGGAGATGGATTTCAAATGTAAAGACATTATTTTGTCTTATCATGCAATTACTTCAGATTCAAAATCAGAATCAGGTTTATTGCCAAGTAGGTGTATTTGTTTTGGTATTTTTGGTGCAAAACAAACAAGACATGTCCAAAACATGTTAAATAAAAAGTGTACATTAATGTAATGCATAGAGCCTGTCAATATATAGTCTGTCAGCATACCAGATGGTGATAGAGGAGGTGAGGATGGACTTGATTGATGATATTGATGTAGAAGTGCACCATCATTGCCTTTGGTAGGTTGAATTACTTCAGCTGCCGCAGGAAATATATCCTCTGCCATGACCATGGCCACAACCATCTCTCCTATCTCTAGAGCATTGAGCTCCAAGTTGTTCTGGCTGTCCCAGGTCATCAGATGGTCAATCTCCTACCTGTAGGCAGACTCATCACCATCGGAGATGATTCCAATGAGGGTGGTGTCGTCCACGAACTTCAGGAGCTTGACGGACTGATGACTGCTGCTGTAAGTGTACAGGGAGAAGAGCAGAGAAAGGGTGCAGCCCTGGGAGACATGTTTCCCCAGCTTCACATGTTGGCAGACAGACTGGAAGTTTATAATCCACCTGCACAGTGAGCTGGGAGAGCTTGTCCTGTAGCAGAGCCATGATGATTCAATTTCGTTAAAGTTTGTTTCATTAAGTTTAGTGATGATGGTGAAGGCAGAGCTGTCCACAAACAGGATCTCGTTAAGTTTAGTTTAGAGTGCTTAAGGGTAGATGGGAAGATACTCTGGTCCATGATTTCCTGGGCATTCTGCTACTTAAAAAGCTTGTTCATACTTTAACCTTCCCATTCAAAAAAGCTACAACTTTCTAATTTGCACTTGTTTTTCAGTGCTAGGCAGCACTAGCATACTCTCTGTGGAAAGACCAGAGATCCATGCTGAAATGAGGAGAAGGACACAGAGATGCAGAGCTGGACCTTCAGGAGTTTTTTGAAGGTAGAGAAGAGAACACCTGAGTGAGGCATTAAGAGATTTGTGAAGAGACTGAGGGCTCATCAGGTGAAAATGACAGATAGAGCTCTGTGTCATCTGCATACCAGTGACATAAAAGCCATGCAAGCAGATAATTTCATCCAGGGTATAAATTGCAAAGAGAAGGGGCCCCAGCACTGAGCCCTGGTGCACCCCTATAGTGAGATGTCAGGGTACGTTGAATGAGTACCTTGTGAGATAATATTCAAACCGGGAAAGAGCCAAACCAGAGTTGCCCATGTTTAAAGAAAATAGAGTGGAGGATGTGGTGGTTAAGTCAACCAGAATAAGGGCAGAGGACTGTGCTGCTACTCTAGCTTTTTTTAAGGCTTCTGTCACAGCTGTTTTGGGTGAGTGGCCGCTCTTGAAACCAGACTGATTTGGATAAAGAGAGTTGTTCTGTGCAAGGAATTCTGTCTGGCGATAAATGCTGTGGGAAATGTGGTCAACGAAGCTGGTGTGATTGTGTAGCTGATAGACTGAAGTAGTCAGCGGTTTGGATACCTCATTCTCAGAGAGGGGTGTAAAGGCAGAAGAAGAGAAGAAAATGAAATGCCAACATCCATAAAAGGTTGTGAAAATGCAGTATTTGGTCCCGCCCCGCAGACAGAGAGAGAGAGAGAGAGAGAGAGAGAGAGAGATGCAGTAGGACTGCTTGCTATACATTGCAGTGTTGGTGGTGCCCTTATGTGGGAGTTAAGCTGGTCATAATTCATTTGACAACTAGGGGCTACTGTCATAAAATCATACACAAAGGTTGTTTTGGGCATTTAAACAAATGCAGTTTATGTCAGAATGTTGTTTTTATTTAAATAATTGGCAGATCACAGAGAAACAATATATAAATCAATGTACTGCACTATGTGTTATAACTAACCCTTACTTTATGGTAGTTTTGGGATGACCATTTACTTTCCTCTGTTGAAAAGCAATTTACAAGATTTTGGTCAAAATTTATGAGTTTAATAGAAAATTGAGTTATACCAGAGATGAAGTCAGAAGTGAAGTTATTTTCACATTTCTTTCAGTGGTTGATATAATTAGGAGCCATTCCATGATAACTTATTATCACTTGATTAAACACCATTAACATTCATGATAATTACACATGTTGTCATTAGAGGAAATGGATGCAAATACCTTGACATTTTCAGCTTCACTTTACCTGCAGTTTATTACATCTTGGAAATTTATCATGTTGTGGGAAAAGCTTTTTAGCTAACTAGCTAGCTTCTAACTAGCAGCACAAATAATAGCTTCCCAGCAAAAGAAAACAGCAGACTTGAGTCCTTAAAAGTCCTTAAAAGCATACACTATACATAACAAGAACCACATTGATACGTCAATTAATACCATTAATATTATTCATATTACTATCATTATTAATCACTAAAATGCAGCCAGGCACAATGCTTCAGGCTGAAAAGTTCATCTGGGGGAAAAAAAGAAAAAAATTCAATGTGACATGCAAACGTTCTCTTTGTCCTCTCTTCTTCCTCCTTGTTTTCATCCTCCGTCTTTGTTGCCATCATCAGTGCAGTATATTTATTAAAAGGATGGTTTTTGTTCACAGTTTTTTGTCCCCCTTATGGCGGTGAGCGCTCCTATTGGCTCAGGTTTCAGTATCAGCAGCTGCCTTGGCTGAGCATGAAGAGCTCTGGTTGGTTTTTAGTCTGTTTGGCACATCATCCAGTTGTTAAGAACTCATATGACAGCACTATGTGCATGTGCGTGTGCAAATGTTAGGATAGAACTGTGTTTTACAAGTCATAGTGTATGTCATTGTGTACTAATGCACTGTGTAAGTGATTAGAGATTTGTATTTTTGTCTATGGTGCTGTATTGGTGTGCTGACCTATAACAGGGATGGGCAGTATAGTACAGTATGTATATTAACATATATTTAAAGGCTCCTCCTCTGCATGTGGAAATGTGTCAAAACCCTGATGATGTCTTAGTGATGTCATGTTCTGTGCATTCTTGTGAATATATGCATCCGATCATTCAAGTTAATACTGAGAGATTAAAATGGCTTGGATGGGCAATTTTGTCTACATCTCCGACTAAACAATTCAGATTATGTTTTCAGTCATTCATTCTTTCTGATCTTCTTGTGGTTACACTTTTTATTATTATTATTTATTTAATTTACTTAATTATTTTTGATAAATCATACATTGATTAAATAAATGTGTCTATTTTTTGTTTAGTGTTGTTACTAATTATTTGTAATGTTATAATTGGTAATTTTCTTACTAGTTTATACATTTTATAAATTGATTTAAAAATATATTGTTGCACACTAAGATTTTATATACTATATATTTAATATAAAAGATATATTAAATATTTGTAAATTAGACTTTTTGTGAAACGACTATAAACATTCCAAAGATAGAGGGAGCAGATAATTATAACGCGGTAATGGTTAATAATCTGTGTAAACCATTTATAAACATTATTTGAATTTCTGCTATAAAGTTGCAACTGATGATTAAAATACCTTGTTAAATCGTTAATAAATACTTTGTGAATCATCTATAAATATCTTTATGTTTTAATGTAAAGTTGCAACTATGTTTATAATTTGTAAATGGTTAATAAACACTTAAACACAGTTTGTTTTCATTCCCAGGTTGTGAAATACCATTATACTGTTTCCTGACACTTATACAGACGCTACTATTAAGTACCATTGATTGTCTGTATAAGGTGCATATCAGCACCACCTCACACATAAGCACTGTTGCTGATCTCTAATCAAGTGATCAGCCAAGTTTTACAGCCAAATTCCACCAGGCACAGATGACGCCTTTAGTGTGCGCCATGGCCGCCAGAGATGATTACCACAGTTCTAGCCAATTTTTGAACCCCACCATGGTATGTTTTCAGATACAAAAACGCCATTAAGAATCACGTTTCAGAATAAAACACCCTGTGCAAACTTGATCATGAAAACAGCCAAAAGATAAAGAAATTAACTACTTACCATATTTACATATTTAGAAGCACATAAACCAAGGGTTTAAAATCACGTAGAGCAGACATGTCCAAAGTCCAGCCCGGGGGCCAGTCACGGCCCCCGCAGTCGGATTTCATGAGGCCCGAAGCTTAATTTTTATAATATTTATGGCCTGCTAGGATTGTCAGATATTATATGGCGCCAGATTTAAATTTTTTGGTTGACATAACGAAGCATTTGAATGTACTAAATGTTAACCTCCAAGGACATAGCGTATGTATGTGTAGATGTGACACAAAATATTACTTTCTGAATGATCTTGTGAAATACAAGAGCAGGAGTGTTTAAAACTTAAATGTTATTAGACTTTGTATTGGTCATAATAAGTCTTGTTAAAAATAAACATGAGGTTAAAAATCAACTTCATGCTTAGATTTGGTGACACTGCCATTTAAAAAAAATGGTGACAATGAAAATAAAATTGCTACATTAGTGCATTTGTATGTATGTAACTTTTATTGTTAATTTTTTAATTTTTAAAATGTCAGTATTGACCCCCAGACATCTTCACATTGTCAAATCTGGCCCTCCTTATAAAAAGTTTGGCACCCCTGACATAGAGAATGGACCAAAACAGTGCCGCAACGTGACCGGTGGGGTTTTGGTGTTACAAAATCTTTAACCTACACTTTATTTACATGCTCTAAGGGAAGAAGATGCTTTTAAACAACTTTTGTATTAGCAAAAAAGTAAAATAGATGCTTATGTTGTATATGTGTATGCATATAAGATACACCTATAACACCAAGGCAAGTCTTTTCACTCTTTCTGCTTGTAGTGGCAAAAGCATATGCCTGAAACTTGTTGACACCGTTTCATTCTAACATTATGCCCTACAGCTTTAGACTATCTGAAATGGAGCCAAGTATACGTTGTCAGAATTCTTATATATAGGAATGTATTTATGTATTTAACATTTGTGTTGAAAGTTTTAAGACAGTTACACAGACAAGGCTTATTTCTCTTAAATTTGGTTGACAAATGTATTAAAATCTGTGTCGACCACCAGTCTGGTTGCACAACAGACATTTTGACATATCATAGTAGGAAAGTCATGGGTGTATTCCACTTGTTTTTGCTTGCTTTTTTCCATCTATGCTGATCTCATACGTGGAATTCTGTGGAATCCAATTGACAAATCTGTTGTAGCAATAGAGAACTGTATTCCTTGCATGCTAGGGATTAAAAGTTAAGATACACAACATTCCCTAAGTTTGTGGATATGCAGCACTAGATTCTTGGAGTATCCCCTTGTCTTGATAATTAATACTGCATGCATAATTTTATCTGAGTCCTGTCTTGGTTTTATTGCAAACATCATGAGATACTTTCTGTATCATATTCCAATATTATCCATTTCCTCAGCTCATGTAAAAGTACAGTGACTGTCCAACTGGGCTGTCAACAATGCTAATACACCTCAGCGTGCACTGTAGTACTGTGGCTGAACACATCCAATGTAGACACTGATAGAAAACAATGCAGGCTGCTGTTATGCTTTCACTAAATGTCAGTTTTACACAGGCCCAACAGCAGCAGAGACAAAGCCTCTGAGCACACCAGCAACAGACATCAAATTCTGCACAAACCCTGAGACCTGTACCTGATTAACCTTAAAGGCCCTGACCCATTGGTACTACCAAATTTGAGATTGCAACCTAACCTAAAACCCAAAGCGATCTTTTTTGCTTTATTTCATCCATTATAGACTACAAGCTTTTAATTCTGGTCTCTTCACCTCTTAGTTAGGCCAGGTAAACTAACCAGGTAACTAAAACCTGACAATGCTACTGCAACTTCAGCTGTAAATTTATCAAATCAAATCAAATCAAATTTTATTTGTATAGCCCAAAGTCACAAAGTACATTTGCCTCTGGGGGCTTTACAATCTGTACAGGGAGTGATACCCTCTGTCCTTAGACCCTCGGTTCGAGTGAGGAAAAACTTGCCCACAAAAAACCCTTTTAACAGGGAAAAAAGGTGGAAGAAACCCCAGGAAGAGCCGGAGAGGAGGGATCTCTCTCCCAGGACGGACAGACGTGCAATAGATCTCACGTGTACAGAACAAATCAACACAAACATATTGTACAATTACAATGAATGATAAAATGACAATGAATTACAATGAATGATAAAATTATGCTTGCAGGTCTTGATTTCTAGCTGTGTTTCACCACATCCCTGTCAATCTTGTATTTGGCCTGTCACAATTTGTATTATGGCATGCTTCCACCAATACACATGCATGTTTCCAAGTCACCAACTCTTTCCTTATTAAAATCTAGAAGTCACTTTACCAGAATTGCATCCCCAGTTTCTTTCTAACCCATAAATGCTATCTTGTGTTCACTAATTCTATGTCATTTCTTCTGTGGCTGACCCTACTCCAGGTAATTAATACTTGACAATAAAAAGTAGTTTAACAGACTTCACATGATTTATATTGGCTATAATACACTTTATATACACTATCTGACTTCAATATGATATAATAAGTTTTGTGCATCACACAGTGAGAACAATTATTTTGAAAGTTAAACTAGTCCACATAAATAAGAGAAAAGTGTGAAAGTAATTTACAGTAATACTTAAGATAAGATGCTACATATCTAAAGAGTAGAGTGAAGAAGGAGTAGAAATTCATCATATTTGTAATATTCTTCCCCATTTTTTAACCTACATAGTAATATTGTCAGGCAAACAACCTACACATGAATTTAAAGAACCGCTTTTCAATAGAGAAAACAAGTTGTGAGGGATTAAACTGAAAGTAGACACTGCCTATTTTAATTGATGTGTCATGCTAGATGCATGGATGAAGAAAACAGCATTAAGCAAATAGTTTTCATGGCAAATCAACATTTTTTCAGTTAAGCAACTGGTTATGTAGATTTCATACCGTGGATGTAATCAGACAATGTATAAAACTTAATGGTATTATTAAAACATTTGTGTCCTTTCTTATTGGCAAGTATGTTGATTACACCAACATAGCGAATTTTAGTTAGAAAGTTCATTAGTGTTGGTAATATTGTTTTTAACATATTACAAATGATCTGCTGGTTGCATCAGTGCTTTGGGTTTCCTTAAAGACCAAATGCATGTACATATGTATGACAAATGAAAACCATACTGATAAAAAAAAAACAAATGTAGAAAACCCTGTGAATTTTAGCTCAACTTTATATTTAAAAAATATCTCTGGATCTTAACTTTTACTTTGTGCTAAACCGGTTTTCCAGCCACAAGCATGACTCATGTTAATATTTCTTAGGGATGTTTGCTACTGCACTGGCTACATGCCAATGTGATATGGTCACGATGACATTTATGTAGCAAGAAAAAATGTGCATGTTGTAACTGTAACTATTACATTAAAAAAAATCCAGAAGAAGAAACAAATGTTAACGTATCAAATTAAGTTGTACTTGTGCAGTTAATGTTTTTTGGCTTTTATTTTATTTTTTGAGCAGAGTAGTACTTTTCAAACTAGTGTGATGTCTTCATTTTTATTCTTAAAATTTCTTTTTAGAAAAAACAGTAAATCTTGGTATAAACTGGTATAGTCAGTGTGTTGCTTTCAACTCAGTCATTAATTTTTTAATGCTACCACTAGGTGTTGACTAAAGTCAGATCTGTTCAAATCCACTAAGGGGGTTAATGTTAAAGTTTTTAAAATAAAGCAATTTTGTTATTAAGACATATTCTGTTATTAAGACATTTGCTTATTTTGCCCATCCCTGTGCATAGTCTTCTCATGCCAGCAGTTTTGTGTAGGTGTGTTGTATTTTATGTATGTATGATGTGTGAGTGAGTCAGTCCATACATCTCTCGGGTCTGGTAAAAGTCTCTACTAATTTGGGATTTTCAGGCATACATAAAACAAAAAAAAATAATAACATCATTATGATCTGCTATGACACAATTGCTTTTTTATTTTACGGATGTGTTTTTCAGAACATCTGTTTTTGTTTTTAGCACTTGTACTCATTTAAACCAAGATTCTGCTTTTATATCTACAATTCCTGATCACATCTGAATAATGTTATTGCGTTAAGTCAGCATTGCTATTGTCCTTATTTTCTATACAAGAAGAGCCTCCATGGCAAAAATCTACGAAACAATGATGCGTGTTTGTTTAGAAAACTGTCCACTGTGCTTGATTGTTTTTCATGAATTTGTAAATGGTGAGCCATCTTTCTTGCTGATAGTCAAGTCACTTTGTAGGTGGGCAGGCTTTGCTTACACTTGACAGCCAGTCTTTTTAGGCTAGATGTTAAAGAGCAAGATCAGAAGTCCTCAAGGAGATATGATTGGCTAAACTCCAGATTGAAAATCACAGAAGATCACACACGGTGAGTGTTATTGGTCACTGAAGGAGATGACAAGCATTTCCATTTACTTTTGAGGGAAAGGAAGGATGTGTGTCTATTGGCTGTAAGGCACTGGCTTGGACATGGTCAGGAGAGATCAGTCATGCTGAGGCTCATGGGTAATCCTGGACGGAGGTAAGCCACCGGGACACGACCATTCTCACTGGCTGATCCTGTGATGGATAGACGAGCTTTGGAGCGCATTGCATCTGTGAATTTCATCTGTACAAGGGAAAAATATAATAACCATGTTAATTATTAACACCAAAACCAAAACTAGATAGACAGTGGCTTCTGGTTGATCATCTGTTCTGACAAAAAAATAACCTTGAAGAAATTGTTCATTATTTTGAGAAACCTTTCTTTCAGAAAGTGACATAAGTAGATTGATATCAAATTTACATGTTAACTGGCAAGCTTTACAGGTGTAGGTATGTGTAACCAACTCCTGAATGTCCTGAATCTGGCAATTATATGGCATTGAAATTGATCATCTAATTGTCTTTCCACAGAATCCTCTTCTATCTGACCATTTTTAATAACCTTTGAGTTCATATTACTGGACTATAAGCCTTTTTGCAGAAACTCATACAGTAGATGATTATCTGATAGTGCTGTAGCCAAATTTAAGGAAGTGATTCCTTCAGTATTGAATTAAATGGCATGTCTCAATGTAACAGAGGACTTGTCTGCTTCCTTTAGCCCCTCACAAATAGATCACCTTGTTGATAGTATTACAGGCTCATTACAGACAACTCTAGACTCTGTTGCACCTCTGAAAAAGAAGACAATTAAACAAAGAAGGCTAGCACCATGGTATAGCCAGCAGACTCGTAAATTAAAGCAAGAGACATGTAAATCTGAACGCAAATGGCGTGCCACTAAACTGGAAGAATCTCATCTAGTCTGGCAAGATAATCTGAAAACATACAGGAAGGCTCTCCGTAATGCCAGAGCAGCCTATTACTCTTCATTAATAGAGGAGAATAAGAACAACCCCAGGTTTCTCTTCAGCACTGTAGCCAGGCTAACAGAGAATCACAGCTCTACTGAACCATCTATTCCTTTAGGTCTAAGTAGCAATGACTTCATGAGCTTCTTTAATGATAAGATTATAACTATTAGAGACAAAATTCATCACCTCTTGCCCTCAACAGGCATCGATCTGCATTTTGATACAGCAAGTTTGGAAACAGCTGTAAAACCTGATATGTATTTAGACTGTTTTCCTCCCATCGACCTTCATCAAATAACTTTAATAATTTCTGCATCTGCAGCGGTCAACCTGTCTCTCAGACCCCATCCCAACCAGGCTGCTCAAGGATGTTTTACCTCTAGTTAGTCATTCTTTATTAGATACGATTAATCTGTCTTTATTATCAGGATATGTACCACAGTCCTTTAAAGTAGCTGTAATTAAACCTCTTCTAAGCTCTGTACTTGTTAGATCTTAGTGCACATTTGACACCATTGACCATCAAATTCTTTTACATAGACTGGAACATCAAATTGGCTTTAAAGGAACCGCCCTAAGCTGGTTTAAGTCATATTTCTTAGATCGATCTCAGTTTGTTCACGTGAATGATGAATCCTCCATGCATACCAAAGTTTGTCCCACAAGGTTCTGTACTAGGACCTGGAACCTTGTCTATAGAATTCAGAAAGGATTGAATCTAACTGTGGAGAGCGTAGGAAAGAGTACTTAAAAAAATCTACTGTGGAGCCATCAGGCCTGGACACTTTCCTGACTGCATTGAGAAATGGCTAAGAAACTCTGAAGAAGGCTACCACGAGATGCACGCATAGATGTGAGCTCTTTAAGTCTGTTTTTAGCTGCCTGCTTACATTATAAAATATTACTAAATTTGTTTCACTTTGTTATGAGGAGGGGTAACACAATGCGATCATAAGGCAGATAAAGAAATGTGTAAAGTCAGGAAAATCTACGCTGGACAAAGAGAAAATGTTAACAAAAAAACTGCAGGTGAAGTCATTGTTTCTAATCAAAGTGCACTGCTGGAGGGCCTAACACTTTACCCAAGAGCTGAAGGACTTCAAACACGACATTAGATGGGACATGAGTGACTTTACAAATTAGGTCAGGGAAACTATCAGTGAAGATCTAGCCAAGTTTAAAGATGAAGTTATTGCAAGACCTACAGAGAAATAGTACACACATCACAGAGGCACAAGATTGTATAACAGACCTGGAATCGGCCTGCCTTGAGCTGAAAGACACTGCTTTCTGTGGTTAAAAAAAAAAGTATCAAGAGGACAAGAGAGTGGACCTGAAGAGTCATTCTAGAAGAAATAATATGGAATAAAATATGAATAATACCTATTTATTTTATGGTGATGATCCAGCGGTCACACAGAGCTATGGCATCGAAACCGACTCTAACCTCAACTATGAGGTCATGTCAAATAAATTATCCTTAACAAAGAATGGCAGCAGAACACTGATATTGATGGAAGACTGCTGTATTAAAGACACATAGCATACAGCCCTGTAAAAGCGTTCAGTTCAAGGGGAGCCGGTACCAGTGTACTGGGACTCAGGATGATGGATCTAGTGCAGACGAGACAGCCTGTAATCTGAATAAACATGGAATTACAGTGAGGCTGATGGAGAAATTGAGCCCTGCAGTGACCGTGGAGGAGAGGCTAAACAAGCTCATATCACAGACAGGGTCTAGGGTCAGAGTTCAGGAGGAGCTCTGTGTGTTAAAGCTGGAGAAACTGATAAAAGGGGTCCAGATAGGCATCATGTTACACAGTACTAGAACAGGATTTTAAAAAATGCAGCACTCAGGACACAGGTAAAAAGGGTTAAACAGTCTTTACTGGCAGGCAGATGTTCAGTACACAAATCAAGTACTGTAATCATAAACACGCTGGAGAGTAGGACACGTCGGACACTAACAATCTGGCTCAGGGTGAAGAAAACAATGGGCCTGTATATACTGGGTGATAAGGAAATCAGGCACAGGTGTGGGTGATGAGGGCGGGACAAATGCATAGTGGAAACTCAAGCCTGGGAATGGGAGATAGGTGGACCAACTCCGACAGCACTGGACGTCCCAGGCAGCTCCGGATGGCGTCGATGGAAGTCTTGGATGAGTGTAGGGATAGACAATATAACTGGCTGGCACCCATGACCTATCCACCACTCTTCGGGACCATAATCCTCCAAGTATTAGTATTAGTATCCTCGACCCCTCCTCTGAACTGCCCGCAACTGTTTAACCATGTACAAAGGTCCACCCTCGATGACCCAGGGGGTCGTGTCGGTCTGGACTGGACCAGTGGACTTCCTTTAGCTGGCTTGAGGCAATTAACGTGGAACCCACCCCACGGGTTACGGTTGGTTGAGCCTCTCTGGCCCCCGAGGACAAGCTGACTCCTAAGAGAGTGCAGAATGCCTTCCAGAAGTGGGACACGAACTGTGCCCCCCAGCCCCAGGAGAATGACAGGGAAACGGGAGAGGCTTCTGGCGTAGCAGAACCAAAACCCCACACGGACTTGGAAGTACAAACAGAACCATGAAACATTCGTCCACCACGGAGTCCATCAATGCTGATCAAATAATCCACTGCTCTGCCGTGACGAGGTCTGTGGACATGAAAGGTTGGGAGAAATAGTCCGGAGAGGTTGTTCGACTCAGGGGTGGCGGGACAAACACATAGCAGGAACTCAGGGGCTGGGAGTGGGCGGTAGGTAGACCAACTGTGACACATCAACACAATTGAACTATATTGAGACTGTTAAAAAATACTAAAGGGCATTTTATTAAGTTAAAGGTACCTGATGAGGTTGACGTTTTATTTATATTACATAATGTAAGAAGATGTCTTATTTATCTTTTTATGTCTCAATAATTAAGTTTTTGTTAACCTTCCTTTTTTTACCTGCTAAGATGATTATCATCTGAAAAAAATGGATGCTCTGGGCCACAACATGAAAATGTATGGCTTAATCGAATATGTGTACAACACCAATAATAGTAATAGTTATGATTGTGCTGAATGTTGGACATTCCTGGTATAAGAGAATTACCAGTTCTTAGGTGTTTTCTCACTGCTATGGAGGGCCACCCACAGAAATGCTATACCCTCCTCCCACTAACAGAGAACATACATCTTTTTTTAGAAGTCATAACATTTTAGGTTTTGGATTAATTGAAATTTGGATAGAACTGCACCCATCCAAATGTACACTTCTCTGTGCCCAATAAAAAAATTCTCTAGAACTACCTTGTGAGTAAAAAGGAACTATACACTGAAACAGTGTGAAATTGGGAACAGATTGTAGGGCAAATCAACTGAAGAAGAGATGTAAACAGATATAACAACATGTTGAAATGAAAATGACAATGGAGAGGTTAATCTGACTATTTTGTGGGGTGCTTTTAAAGCAGTTATAAGGCAGTTATAAGGCAGTTATAAGTTATAATAACTCTACTATCTTTAGCAGTGGAATAACACACACAAGCTCCGGTGTTGGCTTTAGACATTGTGGCCGTTGATCACACACTGTAGCCTACACTGTACATTTATTCCTAACCTAACTCCTACCTCTAACCTGCAGCTCCTCCATCCGCACACATTCACTCACTCACTCACTCACTCATCTCAGCTATTCTGTCTCTCTCGCTCATCCACTCACATCTTACGCACACACATTACACACAGCTGTATTCCCAAAGAGAATTACGCTACTCCTATAACATGATAATAATTGTGCAATTTTGGTGCCCCTTACAGCACTTGGTGCTCTATGTGCAGCGCGTAACGTGCATTATGCAATGGCACTGAAGTTACAAACTGTATATCTCGATCTTTGCCAAAAGATATGAACATTTTATGAAGGATATTATAGATGAAGATCAGACAGGTTTTATTAGAGGATACCAAACCCAAGACAACACAAGATGAACAGTTCATATCATCGATCATGTCAAACTTAATAACATCTGTGCAGCCAAGTCTTGATGTAGAGAAGGCATTTGACAGTGTTGGATTGACATTTTTGTATCAGGTGCTTGAAAAATCTGGACTACATGATAAAGGCATTCGACTGAACACTTTACCAAATACTAAACACAAGGATAAAAATGAATGGTAGTCTGACCGTCAATAAAATTATAGCGATCCATGAGACAAAGCTGCTGTCTATCTCGTGTTATTGGGCTTTTTTGCTGATGATGTAATATGATACCTAGATAACCCAGACACATTTCCTATAATAATCAATCACTTAGAAACGTTTGTTTCTATTCAGGATATAAATTGAACTTGAAACACAAATTCTGACAATGAATTATCACCCATATAAAGCTATACAACTAATCTAAACTGGAACTCCAAAAATATGAACATAACAACAGAAATTGGTGAACTATATAAAAGTAATTATAAAAAACTGGATCAGGGCATATTAAAAATAGGCAGACTTCCTCGATTTCTTTACTTATTTCAGTCACTGCCAGTTTATATACTAGACAAACAATTTAGAATTAGGTATAAATGTATAGATATTTCAGAGAATGAGAAGGAATCAGGAAAAATGGGAAAAATAGACAATGTTTGCATGGTGGTGACAGGTGCAAGACAATGAACTATTGAACATTACATAGATACTCTGCATGGAGATATTACATTCGGGACAATAAAAGTCCCTGAAGGTTTCATTAATTTGTGAATGATCTGAAGTTATGCGTAGTAGTTAATTCGATCACTTTGAGTTGGTTAGCCACCATTTTGTCAGATTTGTTGTGATTTATGTACAGTGTGTTCATTTGAATGATCTGGAGGCAAGTCAAATTTAGTTATGAGTTCCAGTTTTTTTTTTATGGAGGTCCAGACTCTTGTTGTTTGCCTATCTCTCCGATTTGGTGGACAAGATCTGATCTTTCTCTATAAGATTTTCGTTTCATTTGAGCTTGGTATGACATGATCTCTTCCCTAAGGTAACTTAAGAAGTAAGGTAACTTTAGAGCATCCCATACAATTAGGCTAGAAGTATATTGGTAGTGAGAAAACAGGCTATCTCTTTCTTTATAAATTCCACAAAATTATCTGCTCACTGAAGAGATGAATTAAATCACCGGAAGGCCATAGAAAGACATTGTCAAAACAATAGGAGCATGGTCTGAAATTACGACACTCTGATAAGCACAGGAAGTAACCATCATTAATGAAAAAATAATATGTGGTATGGAGTATTTATGGTGGACGTGTGAGAGAAATTAGTATTCCCTGTTGTTTGGATGAAGCGCTACACATCACAGGTACCATAGTCAAAAAGAAAGGTTTTTGTGAGTTGATGATTTACTTATCATGCTGGGGTCAGTTTTAGAGTATCCGTCCAGCCAACAGTTAAAATCATCTGCAGCAATGAAAGCAATTGTTCTAAAAAAAAATGCATCATCTCAGTTTGGTGCATACATGTTCACTAATGTTATTCTATACTTTTTTTTTTTATTTTTATAAGACTATTTCTGTTTTATGTGGTTTTATGGGGTGGTTCAGACCCTTGACATTTCGACTCAGCTGTTTAAGTGTCTATCCATGCAGCTTGACAAAATGGTTGGGGTGTGAAAACAGTGATCTAAATGGCAGCTTTAAAATAAGGCTTAAGCAGGTCACTGCGGTTTCAAAGTGACAAGTGTACAGTATTTACATTAGTTTCTGGGGTGTTGCTGGCAGTGACATATACCTTACTCACCCTACCCTTCCTAAACAAGATAGAAGAAAGAAGTAGCAAGCTCTTCAGAACAAACAATAACAACTCTTCTTGTCTTAAACTACATTAACTGCCATTCTGGTACCATTTACAAAAATTCTAGTATGCCCAGGATGCATATATCTTGCACCTCCCAGTTGGTAACTTTAGTTAGCCTTTAGAGTTAGGGTCATGCAGGGTAAAACAAAAAGTCTCAAGATCTACAACTTGCTTACTAAGGTCCTCTGCAGATGATACTTGCATTTGAGTTTTGAGTCATGCTGCTAAATTCCATTTTGATAAGAGATTTACACCATAGTATTCTGCAGTGACATGCCATCCCATCTGGCTTGCATTTAGTGAGACCATCATTTGTTTTTCAGGACAACAGGACAAAGACCCAAAACACACCTCAAGATTATGTATGGTCTATTTGACCAAGAAGGAGAGTGATGCATCAGATTATCTGGTTTCAGTTACCTGACCTTGAATTAATTTAGATAGTTTGGGATGAGTTGGAACACAAAGGTGAAGAAAAAATAGCCAACAAGTGCACAGCGTATATGTACAGCTGGAAAATCATTTCAGCTGATTTATATCAATAATGTGCAAAGCTGTCATCAAAGCAAAATGTGCCTAAGAATCTAAAGAACAATCTATGAGATGGTGTGTCTAAACCTTTGATCGTTAACTCTGCCATGACACATGTATCCTATGCAGACCAACACAATGATGCAGATCAAACCTGTGTGGATGGTTCTATCTGAATGGGTCAATGCACATCATGGCAGTTGCTCAGGAGGTGGAGGTAGAGCAGAGCAGGTTGTCCACTAATCAGAAGATCAGTGGTTTAATCCCTGCCTCCTACAGTCTGCATTTCAAAGTATCCTTGGGCAAGATACTGAACCCAGTGATGTTGCTGGGTATGTACTCTACGTCTCTGATTTATTAAAATCTAAAAGTACAAATTAAACTCACCATGGAGTGACATGATGTCAACATGATTGCGTGTGACATACCTACACTAAACTTTATTGTGTATGTACACACGCTGTACTGACTTGACATCTGACATTAAAATGAAGAAAATTCATGAAAATGTATTTAAATAAACTTCTATCATTATTCTTACGTAGCCTATGAAAACAACATATACTAGCAATAAAACTGCAGAGAAAATGGTTAAACTCAACATCTGTTTTCATTGAACCAAAAACTTTTACAGAGCTATTATTTATGGAATTCGTCAGAGACTAGGATAAACCAGCTGGAGCACTTGTTTCATTGAGGCAGTGGAGGTTTTGTACTGTAGTTCGATCTATTCACCTGGTAAATCTTTGCTTTCTGGCCAACAAGATAGTCAAACTCCTCCTCCTTAACAGATCAAATCTGGACTTTTACAAATCTGCTGCCTTGTGCTTCACTGAAACCTGGCTTAGTGAACACACCCAGGACAGTTCACTTCACCTGCAGGGATTCCAGCTCCACTGGGAAGACCACGCAACGGAGCTCTCAGTGAAAACAAGGTAAAGTGGAATCTGCTTTTAAATAAACAAAGGTTGGTGCACAGAAGTTGCAGTTTTAACGAAATCATGCAGTCCTCACCTAGTGACTATCTTCATAAACCGTAAACCTTTCTATTCAACACAGGAGTTTTCCTCGTTTATTCTGCTTGGTGTTCACATCCCTGTTATTGAGGCGTTACAACACCTGAATGACCATATGAAAACCAAAAAAACACCCAGACTCTGCTCATTATTATGAGGGAATTTAACTGAGCAAACCTTAGCCACAAACTCTACAAACCTACAAGAAGAAGCTCTGAAATCTCTTAAGCCTTGTGGTCAAGATGATGAGGAGATGGACTAACAAGGCCAAGGTGAAACTACAAGCCTGCTTTCACTGCACTGATTGGAGTGTTTTTGAGGCTGTAAGCACAGACTTGGATGAACTGACTGATGCTGTGACATCAAACAGGGGCGCAGCATGGGGTAGAGCAGGTCATCCACTGATCAGAAGATTGTGGTTTGATTCCCGGCTCCTCCAGTCTGCATGTCAAAGTGTCCTCGGGCAAGATACTGAACCCTAAATTGCTCCTGAAGGCTATTGGTGTGTGAATGCGTATGAATGGTTAGCTCCTAAAACTGATGAGTAGTTGGCACCTTGCATGGAAGCCAATGACATCAGTGTATGACTGTGTGTGAATGGATAAATGGAAAAGTGCTTCAAGTGATCTGAAGAACACTGGTCCAACATCCATCATCTCAGACATCCTGCACACAAACTCACCCAGCCTTTAACTGTCAATGGATCACAAACTTCCTGACCAAAAGGAGGCAGCAGGTGTAGCTAGGGAACATCACATCTAGCACCTACTGTAGACAATCTGGGGACTGGTGACCCCCAGGGGTCTCTGCTCTCCCTAGTGCTCTTCTCCCTTTACACCAATGACTGCATCTCAAGAGACCCATCTGTTAACCTCCTGAAGTTTGCAGACAACCCAACGGTCATCAGTATAATTCAATACAGTGAGGTGTCTACATACAGATGAGAGGTTGAGCATCTGGTTCTCTGATGCAGTCAGAACAACCTGGAGCTGAACATGCTCAAAACTGAATATCAAACATGAATTTAACGCTCAACAATTTGTCAAAAAGGCCATAGAGACTCACCATATGAAAACATATAAAATTTTGCAACTTAGAATCTGCTAAAAGTAGAAGCAGGGTATCTATATACAGTGTTTAACGAACTTATTAGGCCACCCGTCAGAGACCATCTAGCATCATGAAGTGCTTTAATGTGGACTCTTTCGTTTGTCCGCGCTTATTCTTCTTCTTATTATTAAGTGTGCCTGAAAGCGCACACTATAGGTTATCCACCGCGCTTATTATTATTATGCTTATTATTATTATTAATAATAATAATAATTATTATTATATTAAGCCAAGCGGCGGCCATTTTAGTAGTTCTTGGCCCTTAATTTGAACCTGTCTGTGTAAAATGGCAGACGCGCTAGCTGTAAAGACATGCTTTTTGCTAACATTAGCGACCAATGCTAAAATTAGTGCTAATTAACATTGGCCACACGAATTAAATACATATTAATTACTAACATGCTAATGTCAACATGCTAATGTTAATTGCTAACACGTCAACGCATCAGCAATAACATGCTCATGTTAATTCTAACAGGTGCAGATTAGCTGCAGCGGATTAGGTCCTGGTTGCTTGGCAACCTCAGTCTGCTTGAAGGAGGAGAGGGGGGAGGGGCCAGCAGAAGCCGAGCGGCAGCCATTTTAGTAGTTCTTGGCACTTAATTTGAACTTGTCCGTCTAAAATGGCAGACAGAGACAGCAGAGCAGCTAGCGCGTTAACATGCTAATGATAATTAGCATTAGCCACAAGGAATTAAATACATGCTAATGTTAACATGGTAATGCCAACATGCTAATGTTAATTGCTAGTGCATCAGCGTTAACATGGTAATGCTAACATGCTAATGTTAATTTGCTAATGTTAACATGCTAATGTTAACATGCTCATGCTGACATGTTAATGTTAACTGCTAACGCATCAGCGTTAACATGCTAATAATAACATGCTAATGTTAACATGCTAATGTTAACATGCTAATCATAAAATGCTCCTGCTAACATGCTAATGCCAATACTAAGTACTAGCGCATCAGCATTAACAATGTTAATGCTAAAATGCTAATGCTAACATGCGAATGCTAAAATGCTAATGCTAAAATGCGAATGTTAACATGCTAATGTTAACATGCTCATAATAACATGCTAATGTTAACATGCTAATGTTAACATGCTCTTAATAACATGCTAATATTAACATGCTAATATTAACATGCTAATGCTAATGATAACTGCTAGTGCATCAGCATTAACAATGCTAATGCTAAAATGCTAACATGTGAATGCTAAAATGCTAATGTTAACTGCTAGTGCATCATCGTTTACATGCTAATGTTAACATGCTAATGTTAACATGCTAATGTTAAAATGCTAATGTTAACTGCTAGCGCATCAGGGTTAACATTTTAATGTTAACATGCTAATGTTAACATGCTAATGTTAACTGCCAGCACATCATCATTAACATGCTACTGTTAACATACTAATGCTAACATGCTAATGTTAACTGCTAGCGCATCAACGTTAACATGCTAATGTTAACATGCTAATGCTAACAAGCTAATGCTATATAATAATGCATGGGGACGACGGGGCCAGAGTCAGGCACACTCAAAATTTCTTTAGAAATTTTTCTAGTTATTGGTGTGGGTGCCCAAAGGGCACTATTGTTATCCAAATCTTTATTATTTTTCTTCTTCCGTACGTTTTTCGGCATCTAACTAGTCCTATAAATTTTGTCCCACAAAAAAAAAATATATATACCACTAGATTCAGCTCATTCATACCATGGGTGCTATTACTTTTCTACATTCTACTATTAATATTCTACAAATTATTCAACTTTTTCTGCAAATATTTTCCCATTTAAAATGCATTACACAAACTTCAAATCATTCTACAAAACTTCTACAAACATTCTACAATTTCAACAATTTCTACTGCTACTACAGACTTCGTTCAAATTTCAAATTGTACACAAACTCTTCAACTATTAAACTCGTATTTTTCAAAATCTTTTACCGTTTTTAAACTATCAAGGCTCAAAGCTGAGCAGGTTTTTACTCACATTCTGCGTTTATAATGACTGTGTATGTGGTTTCCTAGAGTGATGACATCATCAGCTAGAGTGTGAAGATGGCAAAACGATCAGTGAAAAAATAAAACGTTTTCGACTATGGTGGCCTCAAATGCACAGCTACAGACATGATTATACTATCAAAACGTAGGAAAATTCGAGGTGGTCACAGCGATAACACTGTTGAAGCTGTCTCTGTTATAGTTTTGGCTCGCTACGTGTTAATTGATCGACTACCCCCCCCCACAGCCTCATATACTCCCATGTTAAAAAAGCGGGAAATTTTCTGGAGGAAGGCAGAAGTAACGTTTCTCTCTCTTGCTCCCAAGGGCACATTTCTTCATTTATCGACACAATAGGCTATGTAGACGATCAGGAAGGGCACAGGATGCTCAAAGTTAAGCCGGTTCAATGATTGGAAATACGGTTTTGGCCAAAAATCCTTCCTGTTCGAGAGGAGGTCTCAGCATTTTCTCTCAATATCTAAGTGACATTCTAACAGGTGCAGTAACTGCTCTGCTGATTACAGTTGGTCCTGGTTGCTTGGCAACCTCAGCCTGCTTGAGGAGGAGAGGGGGGAGGGGCCAGCAGACAGAAGCCGAGCGGCAGCCATTTTTGTAGTTCTTGGCACTTAATTTGAACTCCTCTGTGTAAAATGGCAGACAGAGACAGCAGAGCGTTAGCGCGCACACACACACACACACACACACACACACACACACACACACACACACACATACAGTCAGAGAGGCAGGGGACACAGACACAGATTGAAACACATAAGACAAAAGACTCCCTTCAAAATAAGAGCCCCTTCAAAATAAAATACTTAAAACTCTTCTTAACAGCTCTCACCTACTTCCACAAATTTTGTATTGCAGAAATAAAAATTATATAACGACATTCAGCTCATTTTACTTCTACACTAACCTTCTACGATCCTTCTACAGACCTACAATTTAAACTACCTGTCCTTCTACTACAGAGTTCAGTCAAACTACACAGTTTACCAAGATCTTGTACTATTATTTTACTAAATTCTACTATTAATATTCTACAAATTATTCAACTTTTTCAACAAATATTTTACCATTTCAAATCCATTATACAAACTTCAAATCTTTATACAGACCTACAATTTAAATGACTTCTACTTTACTACAGACTTGATTCAAACTACACATTTCAACAGGATCTTGTACTATTAAACTTTTATTCAACATTTTTTTTAGATTCAACTCATTTAGAACATTTCTACAGACACAAGCATGCACACACACACACACTACCTCTCCTTCTACTACAGAGTTCAGTCAAACTACACAGTTCACCAAGATCTTGTACTATTACTATTACTCTCTACAATTCTACCTTTTCATCTGAATTTCTACAGTGTTACACAACATTGTATCACTTCATACTATTCTACTCTTTTCAACCAATTTCAACATTTTTAAGATATATCGCTTATGGCCTTTTCAAGCTTTATAGTATAGAGACAGCTGAAGAGCGACAGGAATGTGAGGGGGAGAGAGAGTGAAAGAGATAGGGAAAAGACATGCAGAAAAAGGTCAGCAGGTGGGCTGCTGGGGCCGGCGGCAACAGAGGGCACCCACACCGCACTTTCAGCAGGAAATGCAGTTTTCTAGTTGAGTGTGCGTGCAAGGCGCACACTATATGTTATCCACCGCGCTTATTGAGTGTGCCTGAAGGAGCACACTCTTTATTATCTCTCGGGCTTATTGAGTGTGCCTAAAGGAGCACACTCTTTATTATCTCTCGGGCTTATTATTGAGTGTGCCTGAAGGAGCACACTCTTTATTATCTCTCGGGCTTATTATTCCTCTTCCGTTTCTTCCGTGTTTTTTTCGGTTCGCTTCTCCTCCCAGAGTTTTTGTCGCACATACACAAAACGGGTATCAAAACGACCGGCTCGGCCGGGAATCGATGGCT
>NC_040020.1:19919959-19989403 GCF_000972845.2 Larimichthys crocea | reverse complement strand
CATTTAGACCGTTAAGCCAATATGAAGTTCTCTATGCATTGTGTAGCTCCAAGTGCATGAAGAGCTCAATGGGTGCAGACCAGTTAGACTCTCATCTCTTAAAAATAGCAGCTCCTGTCATCGCTGAACCTCTAACACACATTTTTAATGTCTCACTTTCTTCTGGTTCTGTTCCCAAAGCCTGGAAATCAGCGCTAGTTACCCCTTTACACAAAGGAGGAAGTGTAAATGAGCTTAACAACTACAGACCAATCTCCAAGCTACCTTGCTTAGGCAAGATGTTAGAGTCTTTTGTAAATGAGCAAATTGGTACGTTTCTCTCTGCAAACAATATTCTGAGCCCATATCAGTCTGGTTTTAGAGCTGGCCACAGCACCATTACTGCTGCAACTTCTGTTATAAATGATATAGCTACTACCATAGACTCTAAAAAGCATTGTGCAGCTCTATTTATTGATTTGTCAAAAGCTTTCGACACTGTCAATCATGTTCTCCTTCTAGAAAAACTTTCTCTTTTGGGTTTTGATGATGGTTCCTTTAGATGGTTTCAGAATTATCTGTCTGACAGAACACAGGCTGTAAAGTTAAATGGTTTGACTTCTGAGGCACTAGGTCTAAGAAACGGGGTCCCACAAGGCTCAATTTTAGGCCCGTTATTATTTACTCTATACATTAATGATATATGTGGTTCCCTTGAACATTGCAAATTCCATTTTTATGCTGATGACACAATCCTATATGCCTGTGCTGAAACCATTGACAAAGCTGTTTTATACCTTCAATCTGCTTTTAAATGTGTTCAGGATTGTTTTAATAGTCTTAAATTGGTTCTTAATGAATCAAAAACTAAATTCATGCTTTTTACGAGATCAAGAGTGTGTGATTTTAATGTTTTTAGAATTTTCTCTCTAAATGGAACCCAGATTGAGCAAGTTGCAAATTATAAATATCTGGGAATTTGGTTGGACAATAAGCTTTCTTTTAAAACACGTGATTGAGCTCGCAAAGAAGGTAAAAATTAAGCTGGGTGCCTTATATAGAATCAGGTCTTGCCTTTCTTTTAAGAGCAGAAAGTCCATTGTTGAAACAACCATTTTATCAATTCTAGATTATGGAGATATCATTTACATGCATGCATCTCCATCCACTCTGAAAGTTCTTGACACAGTTTACCATAGTGCTATACGTTTTATTACTGGTGACCTTTTTAGAACACATCACTGTAAACTATATGAGAGTGTAGGATGGTCCTCTCTCCATGAGAGGAGGGAAAGACATTGCCTCCTTTTCATTTACAGAGCACTACAAGGCAAATTACCATCATACCTCACTTCTCTTTTACATTTTAGACACTAGACATATAGCAGAAGGTCACAAGGTTTTATGACACTAGAAACACCCCAAATAAGATCAGAGGCTGGCAAATTAGCTTTTCAGTTTTATGCACCCACTAAATGGAACCATCTGCAAGAGACACTGAAACTAGACAAACTTGTGTCCGTAAACCGTTTTAAAGTTTTAATACATGGTATGGGAAATATACAGTGTTCTTGCTTCAACTGATCTTGCTTTAAACTGTTTTAAACTGTGTTTTTGATCTTGTTTAAACTTGTTTTAACTGGTTTTACCTGTTTTAACTTGACCTTGTTTTAAATGTTAACTGTCAACCGTTTGGGCTATTTATTGTATATTGTTTGTGTTTTGTTGTGATCAGGGCATTGCTGTAAAAGAGCAATTTGCTCAGTCAAGGTTTCCCTGAATAAAGAACGGAAATAAAATAATAATAATTGACATTCTAACAGGTGCAGTAACTGCTCCCCTGATTACAGTTGGTCCTGGTTGCTTGGCAACCTCAGCCTGCCTGAAGGAGGAGAGGGGGGAGGGGCCAGCAGAAGCTGAGCGGCGGCCATTTTAGTAGTTCTTGGCACTTAATTTGAACCTGTCTGTGTAAAATGGCAGACAGAGACAGCAGAGCAAGACATGCTATATAATAATGCATGGGGATGACGGGGCCAGAGTCAGACACACTCAAAATTTCTTTAGAAATTTTTCTAGTTAGACCTACTCCACACACAAAAACAGTGGTTTATGAAGTGAAGCATTAGAGGTATTTTGTGAGGAAACTTTTAACACATTCCATGTAGTCAGCCAAAGTCAGAATATAACGTTTTTTCAATGCCTGTTTTGCTTTGGCAATTATTCAGGGTACTTCTGTAAGCAAAAAAAATAACTAGCTGATCAGAGATTAAGCAAATAAGCTAGCATTCAAATTAATGGTACCTGAAAATTCAATTTACGGGAAGCTAACTGACTAAATGAGGCTATTGTCGCTAGTGCTAACTGGAACATTTAAGCTTATTCTTAGCCAGGTATTGTATTTGTTAATAAAATACAATGAGATACTAGCTATCTTTAGCTGTACGGTCATGTGTTGTTAGCTAGAACAAGCAACAAGAACTGAGCAATAACTATGGTAACCATTGTGGTGTCCTCAAAAAGGCCATATAGGTGTGATACCACATACGGTTTGTATTGTACCAAGTAAATTGTAAACAAAGTAACACAGTGGTATTACACTTACATTTGCTCTACCAAGGTGTCCAGTGCTTGATGATGCTACTGGTCCAAACCATCCCATCTTTAAAATGAAAGCATGGGGATGCCTAATGAAATCTGACATTAAGACAAATGGGAGTGAGTGGCCAATGAGCCATTCCATTGAAGCGGATGATTGGCTAGAAAGTAAGAATGAAGTAGGATAACTAGACAAAGGATCAAGCAAAGGAAAATAGTAAAAATGGAAAAAGTGCAGGCTGGTGAGACAACAAGGAGGATCGGGGTAAGAGAAGCTGAAGGAAGGAGGGATGGAAGGATAAAGGCATGCAGGAGGGTAGAAAGAGTGGTAAATAGGAGGTCAGGAGAGGAAAGATAGAGGAGGTAAGCAAGGCAAAGTATCACAGCCACATACAGTTTTAACCTTTACCTTTTATTCAGTTTTAATATGGACTCTATTATGGTCTCCATGTTACTCTTGTTTATTAAGCACAACTGCTGCATTCACACAATTCCACTCAGCAATGCCAGTTAACCACATAGATTCCATGTATATGATTATTAATAAACTGTGTTGAAAAGTATTGTGCAATATGTTCATTTGTTTTTATTTTTAGAACAGTTTTTAATATTGATTAGGAATACCCAGTGTTGTAGTCAACCAACTTAAGTTCAAGACCAGTCAATATATAGCACAGGTCACTTATAGTTGGTCCGGAACCAACATATTATTGATGGACGAAGATTACATTTTGACCGGCAACATTTTGAGTGTTTCTACACCGCTACTCAAGGAAAGGAACATCTACCTGTCTCTGACTGGCCACTACTTGGTGTGGGTTTGAGTTGGTTGGGTTTAGGCATGAGGACTGAGATTGGTCAAGGTGAGGGCAAGAATGTCCAAGAGATCCTTGCTGCAGACCTCCACTGTCAGGCCCCTACCTCCACTGTCAGGCACCTCCACTGTCAGGCCCGGAAATGAACGGGATACATTTCAAAATAAAAGTGCAGACCTCCACTGTCAGGCCCGGAAATGCAAGGGATACATTTCAAAATAAAATCGCGAATTCGTGAATGCACTTCTGGTTGAATCGTTTTCCTCACAAATGAATTAAGTAGTAAACAATGACATAAAATCTTTCAATTCCCGGTCTATTGTTTATATTGATTTTATAGTAAACTTTTGTAAACTTTTGTTTGGTCAGCGCACATTTTCTCTTAAGCTCTACTTCACTGCCTTTTCATTATCATTTAATTCAGACTTTATTGCACTGCTCTTTTTCTATATATTTGTTTCAATTAGTTTTTCTGTTGTATTATTCTGTATTTTTATTCTTAACCACCATAAATTACATGTTTGGTTCTATGTCTATGATAATTATATTCTTGTGCTGCTAGAACACCTAAGGACCACAAAATACTACCCTAACTCTTGAAATCTACAATAATCCAAGTCAAATTATTAAGTGATCAATGAGAAAACACACACACACACACACACAGACACAAAACAACACACACACCAAGTCACAACATGATCAAATGTTCTGTAGCCCTTTACTCTCAAAGTCACTCAGTGTGACATTCACAATATGCCAGATTTTTTGTCCATTATTTCATCACAAAAAATCCACATGTCGTCAGGGTTGTGAAAAGTAAACTTGAATGGCTTCAGGATCGCTTCTCTTTCATTGTCATCCAGTTCTTCTTGCCACAATCTCCCATACTGTATAGCAGCCTCTGCCTGTTCCTCCTCCCCCATGCTCAGAACGTCAGGCAGGTCCACTTTAGCTGAGAACAGTGGTTTGTTGGCCTCAACCCACTCTGCTGAATGTTTGCAATTATGAAGAATGAGATCTTCAACCTATGGAAAAGACAGAAAGAAAGATGTCTATACCATAGCTGCCACACCAACAGTATCTGACCAATAGATACTGTGAAAAAGCTTACGCCTTCCACTGGTGTGTCCATATCGGCAGGTCTGACGGCAGGTGAGACCTCTGCCTGCTGCTCTTCTTCCTGAAAATATACAGATAAGCAAAATTATCAGTTGTAATATTCAAAACACAAGCTCCAAAAAAGAAAAAAATCCATCATTGCCCTCCTAATAGGTCTACCTAGTCATATTAGAGAGTTCAACAAATGCTAATTTTTAAATCCAATCATGCATTATCTAGACACTTTAATGACCTATATACCTGAAACAAAAGAAACTCAGACAGAATTCAAACAAAATAAAAATCTGACCTCAGTAATGTCATCCACCTTCCTTTTTGTCATCCTAAACACTGGTGGCACCTCACCTCGCAGAAGGGTTTTAGATGCATCTGTCCAGTGGGCAAACAGCTTCCCATGGCTCAAACAATAGAAATAAATAAAAAATTCTTGTAACAACTTCAGGTCAAATAACAATCTTTGCAGTCTTACCTTCCATTTTCCATAAGGATGATACACCACCACTGTCGCAAAGGTGGCATGTCCAGCTGGAAAATGAACAGCAACAAAAAGAAACTCACACTATGTTATAATAAGTGTTTTGTTGTTGTAAATTTGAGCTTACTTTGATTGCATGATTCAACTTACAACAGAAAAGTCATAGGGAGCATCCCATGTGGTGTAAAGGGCACAGAATTACAAATAATTAATATATAACAAATGATGTCTACTACCATCAACATGAAGATGCCACAGTCAATCCCGTATGCTTGTCGTGGAAAATCCTAGATATCAGAAAGAAGTCAGTTATGTAATTATTATTTTACAGCATTAAAGTATTCAACTAATAATAGATACATGCATTATACATACTTTATACTCTTACCTGAATTTGTAGTCCAGTTCTCTCTGTCCCGTTGCCAGGATTTAGTGACTGGGATAGGTTTCTAAAAGACAGTTGCATCAAAGATAAATATTAGTCATTCAATTATCAATATGGGCTCTTTTCATGTTTCTTGTACACTTAAACAGGTAATATCACTAATTAGCTCGTCGAAACATCCTGGTGTGTTGCATTGTGTTGATCACGTCTGTGAGTTCAGAAAGATGTTTTCAACTTTGTGACTTAACCCAACTAATGCATGGAGAGTTTACAAAAATGTCTCACAACGTTACATACAAACAAATGCGAAGAGTTACTTTACGTTATGCACTAAAAAGTTAGGAATCCTTAGGTGTTGATTCTAACCACCATTGGTGAAAGTAAACTTCAAAGTCATCTAACCTAGCTTCACAACGACAACCCAAACCGACATGTAACATTTGGTAATTAATGACCTATAACGACTACTACAACGGCACCTATATTGACGATAAACACAAGAAATCATGCATTTACTTTCTGTGGATAATAAAAATCAGAAACTCACCGCTACTCGGAGAATAAGTTGACCCTTCTTCTTTTTTTCGTATATATGCGCTCTTGCTGGTCTCTCTCGAATTTAAAGGGCAGATGAAAATGACCCTCTCAAAATGTCCTCCTCACCTCCCCAACCCCCCAAAAACGTCATCACTTCCGGGCCTGACAGTGGAGGTGCCTGACAGTGGAGGTAGGGTCTGACAGTTAGTGATGTGTCGTTTGCGAACGAGCCGGTTCAAAAAGCCGGCTCTTTTAAGTGAACGATGGGAGCCAGCTCCTGGCCGTCCGCAAGCCGTTCTTTTTTTTTCCTTCTTCTTTTTTTAACTTTTCTCTTTAGGAAAAGTACCTGCAGGCACTGTGGGCATTGGCTACAGGTGTCACATGCATGCTGTGCAACCAATCGTGAGGATTGACAAGGAGCATACCACCAAGCAGAGAGGGGCGGGGGTAGTAGCAAAAATATATTATTTTTTACACTATACCAAAAACATTTTGGTTTTATTTGTCCAGATGTCTGTGGTGGGCATTGACAAAGCACATTTACTTGAGTGCTGTTATTTAATTTCTCTTTTTTTTCAGTACTTTGTGTGTGTGTGTGTGTGTGTGTTTATATAAATGTAAAAAAATAAAATGTCAATAGCTGTCCTTTTTTTAAATTTCTATGCTTAGGTTTTTTAGGCGTTTCTATCTGCTTTGTGTAGCAGAGTGGTTCTTCAAGCAAGTTAGTGCATTCATTGGGTGGTTTCAGGGAGTTGCAAGGGATTTTACAACTGTAAATGCAATTGGCTACAGCAAATTATTGAAATTCAAGTGATATATGCGTTCAAATACTAATCAAAAGTAAAAACAGTGCTAAATTTGCCTGAATTATAAAAGGTAAAATGAAGAGCCACTTGGGAGCAGAAAGAGCCGGCTCTTCTTGGTGAGCTGAGCAAAATGATCCGGCTCACTAAAAAAAGCCGGAATTCCCATCACTACTGCCAGTGGAGGTCTGCAGCCAGGTGCCTCCCAGAATGTCAGCCAATCACAGGCAGGGTAGGGCTAGCCTTCACTGAAAAGTGGCACAGAAAACCTGCATTCCAAATGAAAACAGCTGGCACTGTGGCAGCGGCAGTGACAATGACAGGGAGAGAAACATATAAGGAAAAAAATGCAAAATTGTGAGTCAATGTGCCATGGCTTGTGCTAAATGGCAGAAGGTTGTTTTTTTTTATTTAAGATATTTTGGCCTTTGAGCTTTATTTGAAGGGACAGCTTGAAGAGTGACAGGAAATGTGGGGAGAGAGAGATGGGGAATGACATGCGGGAGAGAGCCACAGGTAGGATTTGAATCCTGGTCTGCTTGAGTGCAGACGCTTCACTCTTTTGCTCTCCGTTTTACTCTGCTTTACTGTTTTTTCTATTATTGTAATCCTTTCCTTTTGCAAATTTTTTTTGGAAAGCGGATCCTGGATACCTATATCACTGGGAGTTTAGTTACCGAAGGCCACTTTTATTTCAATCTGTTTTATTTTGTGAGTGTGGCCTATCAGCAGCAAAAGCCTGCACTATCGTGACTGGGACTGAGGAGCTCAGCTAACAAAAGCTAATTAGCAGCGAGATGCCTCCCTTTTCCACGGATGATTACCACAAACTGCTCCAGAAGATAGCAGTACTGGAAACCAAAATTCATCGGCTCGACGTGAACGTGGAGGTAAATGGACAGTATGGGAATAAAACCCCTCTGCCAATGTCCCAAAATAGCGAGAAAAAGCAGGCTAACAGAAAGCTAATTAGCACCACAAATATGCAGCAGGAGCCAGGTGTAAATGCCACTAAATCAACAACTCCTTTCTGGAACTCTCTTGGTGCAAAGCCCAGGCATCACAAATTGCCTCCCTCAGATATGGGAAGACGGTTAACAGGCAGAACCCAGCACCCGGAGACTCATGATGACGCCGAGTGGCCTGCACTGCCATCAAACAGGAATGCATCTTCAACCCCGCTACCAAGGAGAAAACAACCATGGACTGGAAGTACAACAAAAACAAAGAGCAAATTGCCCCAAGACACAGGGATTCTATTAGAGAACAGATTTGCTCCACTTTCCCAAAATCCTGACTCCCCAAAAGAAAGCTCATCTTCCAGCACAAGAGAAAGGTATGAAGCTAAATCATATGCTAAAAGGCCACAGAAAGAGCTAACGACTGGGCCTGAAACTCTGATAGTGGGTGACGGAGCTGTGGGTGATATAAAACGCTTTTGCAGCAAGAAAAACACCAAAGTACTCTGTTTTACCAAAGATATGGTGTCTGATATTTCAAAGAAGATCCTGAAGATTGCTACTGAGCATCCAACAGTTAAATCTCTCATCATACACACAGGAGCCCTTGATGTTGTGAAGCAACAATCGGAGGTATTAAAACGGGACTTTGTTGATCTGATGAGTCCAATGTCTAAATACTGATGTGTTTTTCAGTGGACCTCTACCAACAGTTCGGCGAGGAGATGAGCGATTCAGCAGGCTGATGATGCTAAACAGATGGCTTAAAGATACATGTGCTACTCAATCAATAAACTTTATTGACAATTTCAACATCTTTTGGGAACGCAGGCACCTCTTTAAGGCACATGGATTTTGCCTTAACAAATCAGGAGTACAGCTGCTAAGCTCCAACATTTTTTATTTTCTGCGTCAGACACCAGCAGCCACTGCCAAGGACCAAAGACAAGACAATCCAAAACAACAGATAAGGCGGCGCTCTGGTGAGGGCGCTGAGATTAGGACTGAACAGGGAGGACAGCAGACCCAGAAAGAACCGGCAACATCATTATTCTCACTCCAACAAGTGGAGTCTCCCCCAGCCCCAACAGGGGACACCCAACCTCCACCCCCCCAGACCCCACCCAGCCCCCAACTCTCTCCATTCAGTCTGGACGACTCCCCACTTCTGGATTTCACAGACAGGATGAAGAGTCTTGTCAATATGGGAATCCAATTAACACCACGCCAAAATCCCCTATTTTCTCCCCTTAAGCTACCACACCGTCCAGCCCCACCTATTCCACCTCGGAAACAACACTCGACTAAAAGTCACCGAGCCCCCCCACCTCCTTTGAATCATCATATCTGTGAGTCTGACTGATATGTGCCGGGTCCAGGCTGCAATACTGATATAAATAATCTTCACCAGGAAAAGTCAGGGCCCTATGGAGTTCAGATACCCTTCTCAATCCCTGTGATGACAGGTAACAGAAAAGTGGTTAAACTGATGAGAAATAAAAAGGGTTCATTTAAATCTGCCAATCTACTGAGTATAGCATGTCAACCACGAAACTTACCAGTGTCTCCTGTTATCCCCACAAGGATAGCCCTACTCAATATCAGATCACTAGCCAACAAACCACTGATAGTAAATGACATGATTATGACCTATAATCTAGACTTTTTACTTCTTAGTGAAACATGGCTGACTGAATGTAGTTGTGCTACCATTCTTAATGAGGCAGCACCAACAAATTACAGTTTTATGAGTAAGAGTCGAAATGGCAAGAAGGGCGGGGGTGTTGCTGCCATTTTCAAATCAGTATTTCAGTGCAAGGACATTACATTTGGTGATTTTAGTTCTTTTGAATATCTCTGTTTTTTAATGAAGGGTGATCCAAAAGTCCTTTTTCTAATCATTTATAGACCACCAAGGTACTCAGGAAAATTTATTGATGAGTTTGCTGATCTGATGTCAGTTATCTGCACTGACTACAACTTTTCTATCGTAACTGGGGATTTTAACATTCACTGTCACGACCCGGCTCTAGAGCCATGACAAACACACAAGGGAGACACGGATTGAAGGCCAAAACGGAAATGATTTATTGTAAAGAACTAAACAACAAACATTTTTTACCAAAAACAAACCAAAGAAACGATGGGGTGTGTCAATCAGTCAATCAGTGGTGAAGGTGCATGTATGCATGAATGAAAATGTGTAGATGTGAGATGTTGTGTGCCATAAGAACAAAGAAAACCAAAAACCATGAGGCAGCCTGGAGAGGTGGGTGGAGCCTGCCAGAGAGAGAGAGAGAGAGAGAGAGAGAGAGAGAGAGAGAGAGAGTTAATGGGTGGAGCTTTATACTCTCCCTAACTGAGGCCCAGGGGTTTCCACCAATCAGCTGGGTATTGGAGCACACACTCAATTACACAGGGAACCGTCACACCCCCCTCCATAAGAACGGGGTCCTGAAAGGATTCCCGTGAAATATATGCAAAATACAAAGTGTACAAATAAGCAAAGAATAGCCAAGGTCACACTATACTGTAGCTCTAGACAATGTGCCTGCCACCACATTGTCAGTTCCCTTAACGTCCATGTGACAATAGGGAGTAGAACGAGTACCTGGTCTCCAGGACTAAACGCGCTACGCTCAGTATGGCGATCATACCAGGATTTCCTTTTGTCCCGAGTAGACACAATTTTCTCTTCAGCCAAGTTTTTGGGTGGAGGAAGAAAACCTAAACACCCAATCAAATGTTCAAATGGCTGACCAGTCACAGGAATGGGACACAGTGGTACCGGTTTTAATGTCTGGTTTGGCTTCAGCTGGCATGTATGGCATGTTTTAATAAACGCGGACACATCTCTCCTCATCCGAGGCCAAAAGAAATGTCTCAAGACACGATCATATGTTTTTTTTACCCCAGCATGTCCAGCTTCATCATGTGCTACTTTTAACACTGAGTGACGGAGTTTAGTTGGCAAAACTATCTGAATCACAGGAACCCCAACGAACACTTCACTGTGCTGCAACCACTTCCTCACCAACAGTGAGTCCTGAAGAAAATAACCACAAGCGCCGTCCTGCACCTCACTCTCAGACCGAACCTGCTCCATCAGCCCCTTGAGAGAGGAATCAGCTTGCTGCTCTGCCACCAGATCACTGCGGGATATTGACAGAGGAAAATCAGACATGGGTAACGAAATTTTTTGACAACCCTCTTCCTTATCTGACGGTGTTGCAGACTCGGATTTTAACGCAGCCATGGCGCGTATAGTGGCCCTTTGTCACTATATGCGCATCGCTGGTGATTTTAAGGGCTTGTACGTGTGCCAGTGTAGGTGCATAACACAGCCAAAGTCCAAGCATTACTGATTATGTTGCATATTTATTAAAATACACACAGCCATCTCACGAGTACTCACTTTCAATAATAGTACACTTCTGACCTGCGGCGTTACACGCCATGGCACGGTCAAAAACCCTATAGATTCCCCAGCAAGCGCGCCTGCACTGATTACCCCGCCTACCTATATAGACTCTTGCAATAGCCTAATTAGGTACTGACACCTACTGGCACAAATGAGTACCACACTCATGAACAGAATGACCAATTTGGCTCCTACAGCACGCGTTACAGCACAGGCTGTGAAAGCCTCAGGAAAATCAGTTTCACTCTCATTCGGTTCCACTCCCACCCGTGGCACCGGTGAGACCACCACAGGCGGAGTTACATCTGCCCACACACGAGCACCTACCAAGTCGTTACCCAGGATAACAGAGATGCCCTGGATCGGCAACGCAGGGCGCACAGCCAACTTAGCCTCCCCCTGAAACAAGTCACAGTCAAGTATCACCTTGTGCAATGGAACAAACAATACATTTAAATCCATCCCACGAACAGGAACTGAACTGCCAGCTTCCGACGCCTTAGACAACGGCAGAACTCCAGCCTGAATGAAAGAGTCAAGAGCACCTGTGTCTCTTAAAATCATCACAGGTACCTTTTCTGCACTTCATATCATAGACACAAAACCTTTCGAAATAAAGGGCCGGTGCCGATCCAAATCTGCCGTCCCAGATTCTTTGGTCTGTAACACAGGATCTTTAACTGGAGTGGTGACAAAGGAAACAGGTGCAGCCAAACCTACCCCTTTTACTTGGGCTTCAACAGTTGAATTTGTAGGCCTCTGTTTTAATAAATGGCAATCTGCCTTCCAATGTCCTTGTTTATGACAGTAGTTGCAAACTCTTACCTGTTCATGCAATCCACTATTACATCTACCTCCCATTGTAAAAGTTTTAACCTGCCGGGTAAAAGATCCAACACCACCGACGGCACAACCTTCGCCAATATCATATGCAGATGTACACTCTAGTCTATGCGTCAACACATATTCGTCAGCCAAGGCAGCTGCTTCACCTGCATTTTTTGCCTTCTGTTCACTGATATATGTTGCAACTGGCACAGGAATAGAGCTCTTGAACTGTTCAAGGACCATAAGTTCACATAACCCTTCAAAGTCGTTCACATCTGATGCAGAATACCAGCGAGCGAAATGTAAATTCAGGTCTTGTGCAAATTCAAGATGACTCTGATTTTCTCCTTTCTTCCATGTCCGAAACTGTTGCCTATATGCTTCCGGAACCAGCTCATAAGCTCTTAACACCGCTGACTTCACAGCAGAGTAACTTTTACTTTCAGTATCATTTAATGCAGCGTAAGCTTCCTGCGCCCTGCCAGTCAGCACACACTGGAGCATAAGTCTCCGGCCAATTGCGCACTTCAGCCACTCGTTCAAACAATGAGAAAAACGACTCAGGATCCTTCTCTGAAAACTTCGGCAAAAGCCGCAAGTTTCCCAAAACGTCAAAGTCATCAGAAGAATTCCTATTGGCATCACCAGCTGACAGTTTTCTCTCTCTAACCAATGTCAACCGAGCATGCTCCATATCTAATTTGGCCTGCTCTGTCTGCTGCCGCATTTTCTCTTTTTCCAGTTCTGCGTTCAACTTAAACTTATCATGTTCTAATTGAAGCATTAACAATTCTTTTTGTTGCTCAAATGTTAAACCTGATGTCAACGTCGGAGACAACGTGGTAACAGAGGTGGAGCTACTGGTGGAGGTAAAACCTTGTTTTCAAATAAATTTGACTTCAAAATAGCCTTCACTCTTTCTTTAAGACGTTTGTCTCCAACATCAATATCATAGTGCTCTGCTATTTTCAGCAGTTGTTCTTTAGTACACAAATCTAAAAGCTCCTCTGAAGGAGAATCAAAAAACTCCTCAATATTTATGTCAACTTGTGTGTGTGAAAATTAATGCAAACTATAAGTGTAGTCTATTTTTATATACAATTTGGACTGAACAGGAAGCGAGTGTGCCCCACTAACTGCCTCAACTACAAACTAAACTAAGCTCAACCCTAGTCTTCATGCAGTTACTGGTGGTGGGTAGTTATGCACTGACACCCAATGGCCAAGGAAGGCAACCAGAACCTGGCGACCCACCCTAAACCATGGATGTGCTCCCGAGACGAAATGCTCTAACCACGGTCACTGCAACACTAACAAAACAAAATAAGACGAAACCTAAAGAGGTAACACCGCTGAGCCTAACAGGGGAACACCCGATCACATCAATTAAATATACCCACTAGACCACACTTACCTTACGTTGATTTTCAGTTCAAACACATAAGGAAAAACCAAACCTCTCACTGCCTACAAAACAAATTTTAGCCACAAACAAACCATTACCGCAACTCCCGAACAAACATGCATATTTCCCACTATCAAATACAAGAGAAACTACACATGCAGAACACCATAGGGAATCCCCAGGGAAACCCTCACAAAGACAAATGACGTCGTAGGACCACAACTTCATTCAAACAATTGGTCCTGTACCAAATGTGCTATCACAAGCTACCGGCCTACCCCTGCAGCAAACAAATAGCACCAAAACTGACAAACGCCATACAAAACAGTCACAGAAGATGGACGAGCCCCAATGGTCACGACCCGGCTCTAGAGCCATGACAAACACACAAGGAGACACGGATTGAAGGCCAAAACGGAAATGATTTATTGTAAAGAACTAACAACAAACATTTGTTTTTAACCAAAAACAAACCAAAGAAACGATGGGGTGTGTCAATCAGTCAATCAGTGATGAAGGTGCATGTATGCATGAATGAAAATGTGTAGATGTGAGATTTGTGTGCCATAAGAACAAGAAAACCAAAAACCATGAGGCAGCCTGGAGAGGTGGGTGGGAGCCTGCCGAAGAGAAGAGAGAGAGAGAGAGAGAGAGAGAGAGAGAGAAGAGAGAAGATAGAGAAGCAGGAGAGATCAGAGATAAGAAGCAAGTATTGGCACCAAGAAGTAAGGTCTAGAGTCTATGAGGATGAGATGAAGTAATACGGTTATTCTTTATTTAAAACTTCTCGCTCTCTCCTACCTGTGGCCGAGGCCAAGGGTGTTCACCACAATGCAGCTGTGAGTATTTGGACACACACTCATTGAACACTAGGAACCGTCACATCACAGTAGAACAACACATGGATACTAAATGCCAAAGACTTCTGTTCTACGTTGACACCGTTTGGCCTTGGTCAACACTGAGAAAGGTCCCAAACAAACACTACGAATGGGGAAAGGACAACCTCTAGGATAGGACTTGGTTATGCTCATAAGGTGTAGTTGACATGTTCATCTGTCGTGTGTTGGTTAAAGACTTGGGCTCTGGTTCTGATCATTTCTAAAATTCTGTGTGGTTCTTTGACTTACAGAATAATTTCCAAACATTCAGATAACCTCTGTGTCTGTTAGGAAAAGGTACATAAATGAGAATACTAGGCTAAGTTTAGGGAGGCTATAGCAATGTCACAACACTGTAAGCGCAGAGACAGTTGATGAACTCCTGGATAATGTTCATACAACTGGAAAATCTCAAATGTACATGAATGGCTGGGTTGCAACCTATTAAAACTAAGATACCCTTGAGTAGACAGAGATCACCATGGAGGAACACTATGAGCGGTAAAGGCATTGTAAACAGAATGCAGGGAAGCAGAGCGTAAATGGAGAAAAACTAACTCCAAATTCCACCACGACCTCTACAAACAAAGTCTCTGTAATTCATTTCAACACATGAGTTAAGCAAGGCTAGATAGCAACACTTCTCTAAAATTATTAATAGAACACAACAACACTCGCACTCTGTTTTGCTATAGTTGATAAGCTTACAAACCCCCCAAAAGAGATAGTTTCAGAACTCTCTTCAAAAGAAAAATGCAATGATTTGCTCGTTTTTTCGATGAAAAAATCAAATCTAAAGGTTAATACAACACAAATCTACAAAATCAAAAGTGACACAATCCCTAAAACGCCTAGGAATGAATCACTGTGATGTCAGAATTTAATACAGTTGATCAAAAAACATAGAAGAAAAGTTCAGCATCTTAAATCATCGACATGCTGTCTTGACACGATCCATCTGACTTTTTAAAGCTATTGTAAAATCTGTCCAAACAGATCTGCAGCAAATAATAAATGCTCACTTCAATCAGGCACATTTCCTAAACCCCTAAAAGTACTGCCATCAGCCACTCTTAAAAAAGCGACACATGGATACTTCCAAGTTAACCAACTACAGACCTGTCTCAAATCTTCCTTTTATAGCCAAGATCGTTGAGAAAGTGGTTTTTTAATCAACTCAGTAATTTCTTGAACTCCAGGGGACTTTTGACAAATTTCAATCAGGTTTTCGAGCTCACCACAGTACAGAAACAAGCTCTTATTAGAGTGTTAAATGACATAAGGTTGAACACTGACTCAGGCAAAGTATCAGTTCTGGTCCGGCTGGATCTCAGTGCTGCGTTTGACACTGTGGATCACAGCACACTGCTGACAGATTGGAAACATGGGCAGGACTCCGTGGAACAGTCCAGAAGGTCAGGTCCTACTTGGAGAGCTGAGTATATTTGGTGACCATTGGAAGTAATCAATCAGATCGAGTGGCTATGACATGTGGGGGTCCTCAGGGGTCAGTTCTTGACCCCTTTTATTCAGCCTATATACGCTGCTTTGGGCAAATCTGCAGAATTCTAATGTCAACTATCATAGTTATGCAGATAACACACAGATATATCTTGCGCTGTCCCAGATGAGTGCAGTCCTATAGAGCCATTGTGTAACTGTCTAGAGCAAGTCAAAAATTGGATGAACCAAATTATCTTCAGTTAAATCAAGAAAAAACTGAGGTCATTGTTTTTGGCAAATAAGAGAAGAGGGTTGCTGTCAGTAAACACCTTGAGTTACTGTCTCTGAGAACATAAAGACCAAGTCCGAAACCTTGGTGTGTTTGATAGACTCGAGTCTGACCTTCAACAGTCACATAAATCAGTCACCAAAACACTTCTACCAACTTAAGAACATATCCAGAGTTAAGGGCTTTATGTCCCAAACAGATAAGGCGAAGCTGGTCCATGCTTTATCTCCAGTAGACTTAACTACTGTAATGGTCTTTGACGTGACTCCCCCAAAAAAGTATCAAACAGCTGCAGCTCATTCAGAACGCAGCAGCTCAGTTTGACCAAGATAAAGAGATCAGAAACATCACCCCAGTTTTAAGTCTTTACACTGGCTCCAGTTAGCACAGAATAGATTTAAAGTTCTGCTACTAGTTTACAAATCATGAATGGTTTGAGCCCACAATACATAAACGAAATGTTAGTAGAATATAGACCCAGTGAGCCTGAGATCTACTGACTCAGGTCAGATAGTGGAACCGGAGTTCAACAAGACACGGTAAAGCAGCATTTAGCAGTTTGCGCTCCAACTGGAACAACTACAGCACAGATGAATCAGCCCCAACTCTTAGCACTTTTAAATCCAGGTTAAAAACTTTTCTATTTCACGTGCTTATGGCTGAGCTCTTTGAGGAACTTTAAAGAATTTTTTATCATAATCCAGTGATTCGTTTAATGTTTTAATTGTTTTCAAATTGTCTGTTTTAAATGATTTTAAAAAATGACATGCTGATGTTTTTAATAAAAAATTTCTTGTCTTTTATTTTTGTATTTCGATGCTATTTGCTTGGCTTATGTCAATGTTTTTCCTTGCCTCTGTAAAGCACTATGAATTGCCTTGTGTACGAATTGTGCTATACAAATAAACTTGCTTTGCCTTGCCTTGCCTTTTTGTACATCTGGCAGATGCTCTACCGATAAACTAAACGACACCCCGAAAACTGGGCTTTCAATCTGTAATGGACCGAGGCATTTATGTTCATGCTTCCTTTGAGAAAAGTTACCCACTAGTCCATTTTCCAGTTGAATGTCCATTTGGCTTTGCTTTTATTTCTATTATTGTTTATTATTATAATTTATTTTATTTATCATTTATTATTGTAGTGTCACTGAAAATCAATATTGTTGACATGATGTTGAATTATAGCTTTCTTGATGAGTTGTTGACTTCAACGATACAATGACAATGCTGCTTCAATATATATAAATAACTGTAATATATAAATAAATTATAATGCAACTTAAACAAAATGTGTGTGAACCTGTACATGAGGAAATTTTATCTAAAATCATAAATGACTACCCCTGTTATAGGGACAAGAACAAGAACAAATAAAAATGCAGTCAATTCCGAGGTGACACAGAGACCCTCAAAAGTGGTCTTGAGACCAAGACAGATCTCAAGTTCTACAACACTGGCAATACCTCGTATATTACAACAATTAATCAACTGTAAACATAGCCTTGGAGCTTAGGCAAACATAATCTTGCAATGAGATTCTTGTCTGTGGACAAAACAAGGCTAGTACAGCTTTATCTTTAGAGGGAAAGGGAAACGTTAATGTTAGGGCATCTGTCATTTTATTAATTTAGTGTAAACATTCCATAAAATGTTTGCCTTAATGCTTACTGCAGTGGTAGATTAAGTTGTTGCTGTTTAAAACAGGTATTCAAATAAAAAATGAAGCACTAATTCATGCTGTATGACTGAGTCATGTCATACTCTCAGTTTCTCTTTTTAACAGAAATACTGTTTTTATTAACTATTTCCTGTGTCTTTACTGGAAGACTGCAAATACTGAGTTTTAATGATGGTACATAACAGTGAAAATAGGTAAAGTGGAAACAAATGTTGGATAAATGATTAATATAATGTTTTGCACCTGTGATTTTTCGACCATTGACATACAATGAAAATACTGTTTGCCATTGAAGTTGCTATGCACCACCATCATGTTAATGCAGCTATTGTTGAAGTTTGACAGTACGAATTAATGTTAATTAAGAGCTAACTGTCTAAACATTGTCTATGACTGTGAGGGAAGTTTTTAGCCATCAATCATCACTCTCCTACCCGTGTTAGATCTTGACGCTCTCAATGCCGTAAACGTTGTAGCCTTCTTTATAGGTGGCGTAGTTTTGCTGGTGGCTGGGGGACAGCAGGTTGAAGTTGGGGGCATGTTGAGGAGAAGTCAGAGTGTGTGTGTAGTTTCCTGTGTGCTGGGGGGACGACAAGGTGTTGGCTGCCACCTTTACAACAAAAAATAAAGTAATTGTTATTGCTAAACTGATTGTGCTTATGGAACAATAATGACTATGAGCAACAAAGGAGTACATGGTAGCGTAAATAGTAGATAACTGCAAAAGTAATATGGATGTGAATTACTAGATAGATAGATAGATAGATAGATAGATAGATAGATAGATAGACATATAGATAGATAGTAGGGGTGCAACAATACATGTATCTGTATTGAACCATTCGATACAGTGGTCTCGGTTCGGTACGCAGTGCGAATCGAACAATACGCAATTTTATATTTATTTTATTAACTTCTGATGATGCACTCTGTGCTGAAAGCTCAGTGGATCTGTGCTCGACTACTCTTCCCTGAAACCCCACTGCACACAACTCTGTCATGTCACGATTTTGGTCCGACCTGCATGCAACTTCAGACCTACCGGGAACGTTTCAGAAGCGAGCATTTAGCCCGCCAGACTTTGTTTACTTGCTCAAATTTGCACATTTTCCTGGTGTATGTTCTTCTAAATGTGTAAATATGCTACATAGTTAATTCGTTTCACTTTTGTCTGTTTTTACGACTGGCAGTGTGCATGGGGTATTTTATTTTGAAAATCCACCAGATTCTCTTTTTCTGTGCCTGGCTTCCGCCCCCTCGAGGTGCTCTGTGTAAATTGACGAGTGCTGCTCGCGTCTGCATTGTTAAGTGCAGATCGACTAAGCTGCGCCTCCTGCATTCATTCAGACCAAGCTGCTGAGACAGAAGCTACATGCGAAGCTAGCTCATTGCAACATGGCTAATACTCCACCATCCTTCAGATCTGGCATTTGGAACTACTTTGGTTTTCGAAGTATGACCCTGAAACTGAATTTAAAAACTGTACTTCTGAGAACAAATGTTAAATAGGCATAGAAAAATCTCTTTTTTTGTATCAAAAAAATATTAAACTGTGACACTAAAGTATTGAACCGAACTGTGAATTTTGTGAACTGTTGCACCCCTAATAGATAGATAGATAGATAGATAGATAGATAGATAGATAGATAGATAGATAGATAGATAGATAGATAGATAGATAGCATCTATCTATCTATCTATCTATCTATCTATCTATCTATGTATAGATACGTATATATTACATTATTGCTTACTAGATTCCACATCACATGAGCCAGTTTTTGCAGCCTCGTGTAAACAGAAGGTCATTGGATGTCATTGGATTGGCTGTTATGGATGGGACATGTCTTTGAATGTTGCATGCAGATTGGTAGACAATAGAGGTGGTTCCCAATTTACAAATTAAAACATGGAAAGAGGGTGTGCTCCACTCCATAGTTGCCCATGAACGTCTATGCCATGGTGCTGAGAAGGCAACTCACTGACTGATTAAGATTCTAGTCTTCCAGGACAGAAGGAGCAATGTTCCATTCTGGTCATGAAACAGCTGAACAACTTTTTAATAGGGTGCTCTAACAACTCACTTGGTAGAAAGTGTACCCCGTGAGTTTGTCATCCCAACTCTCAATACCCTCTTTCCTGACTCTCTAAAGCTGTCACTATCTAATGAAGGCCAAAATCCCCAATTAATTATTTATATTTATATTGCAATGTTTGTAGAATTGTGGAATTAGGTTTTATTTACGCCAATCTACTTCTCTTCATTTGCTGTCTAGTTCACTTGACCACTCTCTCTGACAGAGTGCACACAGCCAGGATGTGATCCAGCTTTAGACTGACTGTTCTCTCTCTTTAGTAAAACATCTCTCGATTAAAAATTCTTCATCTCATTCATGACAAGTGCATTTCCACTCTCATCAGTGCAGCTCAGGATGTTGTTCAGATGTTGTTCTATATCACGGATCACTAATAGATGGACCATGGTCCGGGTCCGGACCCACATTCTGTCCTGTCTGGACCCAGAGCTGGAAACAGCACATCACTGAGTTTTATTAAGTTTTGGCAGAGATTACATTTTGACTGGAAACTCTTTTCTGACAGTGTTTCTACACCGCTGCTTAGTGAAAGGGACATCCATCCTGTCTCCGATTGGCCAGTCCTTGTTGCCTGTGTGGGTTTGATTTGGTTGGGTTTAGGCATGAGATCAAAGTGAGGACAAGATTGTCAGCCAATCACAGGCAGAGTAGGGTGACAGTGACAGAGGGAAAAATATAAAGGAATGAGAAGACGAGAGAAAAGCGGCCAAATTATGAGTCAATGTGCCATGGTGTGTGCTAAACGGAGAAGGGTTGACACCGAAAACTGCCTTTTAATCCGGAAGATTTAATTGAAATTATTATTATTATGAAAGTATTTTATTTATAATTCTCAGTTGAATGTCAAATTTACTTTGCTTTGACTTTTCTTATTTATTTTATTTATTATTCTATGAAGCTTTTCAGAGTCCAGAATTGCACTGAAAATAAATATTGTTGACATGACGCTGATGACGAATGACAAAGCTGCTTCAATAACCATAAAATAATTGTAAAGTATAACTAAATTATAATGCAACTTATACATGATGACCTGAACATGAGGAAATTTTCTCTATCTCGACCTCCTTAAATCATAATTGACTACCCCTGTTCTATATGTTTGCAATAATTTGACACTAATATTTATACAATGCAATACCTTGAAGTGGTAGAATTTAATTTTCAAATTATTTTACCTTTTATGATTCTTTAACCTATTTTCATCTTTTCTGTTTTTTCTGCAACAGCAAACAGCATATATAGTAAGAAAACAGAAGACACCATTATGCCAATACAAGTTCTAAATTCATTCCATGTCAGGACTATTATCCATTTTCCTACTAAGGTCAAAGAGGAGTGTGGGATGAAGACAGCCGAAGAGAAGCAAGCTCAAACCACAGGATTGTTTAGTCAGTCAGGTTGTGTGGTAGAGGGGGTTGTCTGGTCATTAGGGGGTCACTAGTTTGATTTCATCCTTCCTTGAGTCCAGTTGAAAACCGAAATCAGTCTTGATGGCTGTGACGTCGATGTGTAAGTGTGTGCGTATAGTTTACCTTAATATTGGTGTGAGTGCTTTGGATAGGAAGCCCTGCACTGCTCCTGATGTGCAGTTGGCACCTTGCATGACACCCTTTTACTAGGTTTGTTGCTCCAAGTGACTTCTTTCAAATTATCATGATAAAAACATGTCACTTTAAAAATCAATACATATCAAATACATTGGAGTGTTCAAGGACTGACAAACCATCTCCTAACCAATCTTGACTAAAAACCTGTCCTTGTGATCCAGTGGTCTAAGACTAAGGACATCTGTGACATGTTATTGCCTTGTGTCCTTTCTATGTTTCTCAGTTGTTCAATAAAACAAAAAATAAAAACAAAATAGAAACTACTTTACAGCAAATCCAATACTCGAATCATCATGCTCAACAGTGTGATCTTCTGCATATTTTCAATTGCTGTATCCTTCTTTTTTGCAGACAATTATTAGGGTTCCAAGCACCTATTGTATTTGTTCTGGCTTTTGTTATTATTAGGGGTCCAGGCATCAACGGTTTTGAAGACCTATTGCTTTAGGAGTTATATTATCATGATTATAAAAGTGGTTGTATGGCTGAAAACGCTGCAAATGTGAAACTTATGGGGAAGTTGTAAGAATCTGCACACAGATTATCATAACCACAAGTGGGGGGTTATAATAAAACCAAAAATGTTTTTGTTCATGACTCACTTTGACGCCCTTCCCACTGTCGTGGTCAACTTCAGCATCAATTCTTCCTGCATGGTGGTGGTATCTCATATGGTGGTATCTCATATATAATTTGTTTCTTCTATCTTCTGGAGAATAAGGAAACTTAAAGGTCAGGTTGGCTTTTCATAGACCAGAGGTCTTTTCATCAGAGTTTACAAAGATTAGGAAGCTCCTGTCCAAAATCCTGCCATAATAGGGGGCCAGCTCCCAGTGGTAAATGTAGTGTCCCAGGAGTCTGGATGGTGGGTCATGGTATAAATCAGAAGCTGGCTGTGCCACCCTGAAGCCAACAATTTGGATGGCTTTAGCACACCTGAGGCTGGATGACAATTCCAGTTCTGAGGCAGATGTGTTTTTTTGCCATGTGGTCCCACTCTCAGCCACTTGCTTGCCCAGATGCTTTAGGAGGCAGGGGGTCGAGACCAGAGGCCCAGGGGGGCGTTGTTGGGTGGTTCTCTCAGCAGCCCCTATGCTGTCTAAGGAATCTACACTACAGTTGAGACGTCAGGATGGTTGCTCGGTCTATTCAGTGGATTTTGACATTCCAAAGAAGAATGGCAGATTCTGGCTAATCCTGGACTGGCAGGAGTTGAATACAGTTTCAAAGGTTCTGCGATTCTGCATGTTACAGATGTCAGGTGTTCTCCAGTCAGTGGCACAGGGGGCCTGGTTTGTGTCAACAGATCCAAGGAATGCCAATTTTACATCCTTATTGCACCACACCACAGACAGTTCCTGGGATTGCCTTTCAATTTTCTCATTTAATGTGATGCTATATGGTGTCTCACTGGCCCTAACCCATGTGGTTGCCCTTTTTCCCATACAAGCCAGGGGCTCGAACATGCCACACCTGGATGTTTGGCTAATCTTTTCCCCAGTGCAGAGCAGTTGTCCAGAGACACTCTCTTTCGACATGTAAACCAGCTTAGCCTCACTTTAAGTTGCTCCAAAAGCAGTCTCACACCCAGTCAGAAGGTAGATTACCTGGGCATTGAACTCTGAACTCCCAGTCAATGAGAGCCTTCCTTTCCCAGAAGAGAGTGGGAGCTATTCTGCAACTTATAGGTTCCTTCCAGAAGGGCAAGGTGTTGAGATTTGGCCTTTTTATCAGGCTTCAAAATCACTTACGCTTGCCAACAAAGTAGTCTCTGGTACTGCATCCACCTACTTGAATGCCCTTGAATGCCCTTATACAGGCATATGCATATGTTGCATTCTGATACAGCAAGTTGCATTCTGATACAGCAAGTTTTGAAACAGCTGTAAAACCTGATATGTATTTAGACTGTTTTTCCCCCATCGACCTTCATCAAATAACTTTAATCATTTCTGCAGCTAAGCCGTCATCCTGTCTCTTAGACTCCATCCCAACCAGGTTGCTCAAGGAAGTTTTACCTGTAGTTAGTAATTCGTTATTGGATATGATTAATCTGTCTTTATTATCAGGATATGTACCACAGTCCTTTAAGGTAGCTGTAATTAAACCTCTTCTTAAAAAGCCCACTCTAGACCCAGAGGTCTTAGCCAACTACAGACCGATATCAAACCTTCCCTTTCTGTCTAAGATACTTGAGAAAGCTGTAGCTAATCAGCTGTGTGACTTTCTCCATAACAATAGTCTATTTGAGGATTTTCAGTCAGGATTTAGAGTGCATCATAGCACAGAGACCGCATTAGTCAAAGTTACAAATGACCTCCTAATGGCATCAGACAAAGGACTCATCTCTGTACTTGTCCTGTTAGATCTTAGTGCTGCATTTGACACCACTGACCATCAAATTCTTTTACAGAGACTGGAACATCGAATTGGCATCAAAGGAACCGCCCTAAGCTGGTTTAAATCGTACTTTTTAGATCGATCTCAGTTTGTTCACGTCAATGATGAATCCTCCATGCAGACCAAAGTTTGTCATGGAGTCCCACAAGGTTCTGTACTTGGACCACTTCTATTCAGTTTATATATGCTTCCTTTAGGGAACATCATTAGGAATCACTCTATCAATTTTCATTGTTATGCTGACGACACCCAATTATATTTATCGATCAAGCCTGATGCAACCAATCAGTTAACTAAACTCCAAGCATGCCTTAAGGATATAAAAAGTTGGATGACCTACAATTTTTTGATGTTAAATTCAGACAAAACTGAAGTTCTTGTAATTGGACCCAAACACCTCAGAAACTCTCTTTCTAGAGACTTAGTTACTTTAGATGGGATCACCCTGGCCTCCAGCTCCACTGTAAAGAATCTTGGAGTTGTTTTTGATCAGGATTTGTCCTTTAACGTCCACATAAAACAAATTTCGAGGACTGCATTCTTCCACTTACGTAACATCACTAAAATCAGACGCATTGTCTCTCAGGCGGATGCAGAAAAACTAGTCCACGCATTTGTTACTTCAAGGCTGGACTATTGTAACTCTTTGTTATCAGGCTGCTCCAATAAGTCTCTTAGAACTTTGCAGTTAATTCAGAATGCTGCTGCACGTGTTCTGACAGGAACCAAGATCAGAGATCACATCTCTCCCATTTTGGCTTCCTTGCATTGGCTACCTATTAAATCTAGAATAGAATTTAAAATTCTTCTCCTTACTTACAAAGCTCTTCATGGTCAGGCACCATCTTATCTAAAAGAGCTCATAATACCTTACTACCCCTCTAGAACACTGCGCTCTCAGGACGCTGGGTTCCTTGTGGTTCCTATAGTTTCCAAAAGTAGATTGGGAGCCAGAGCTTTCAGCTATCAGGCTCCTCTTCTGTGGAACAAACTACCTTTCTGGGTTCGGGAGGCAGACACGGTCAACACCTTTAAGAATAGACTTAAGACTTTCCTTTTTGATAAAGCCTATAGTTAGGGCTGGCTCAGGTCATCCCTTAGTTATGCTGCCATAGGATTACACTGCCGGGGGACCCCACCGAGGGTTATGCCTAGCCAGGCACGGTATTGGTTGAAGATGCACACATCTCCCTTACCGAAAACTCTCTCTCTCTCTCTATCTCTCTCTCTCTCTCTCTCTCTCTATATATATATATATATATATATATCTCTCTCTCTCTATATCTCTCTATATATCTCTCTATCTCTCTCTCTCTCTCTCTCTCTCTCTCTCTCTCTCTCTCTCTCTCTCTCTCTCTCTCTCTCTCTCTCTCTCTCTCTCTCTATATATATATATATATATATATATCCATCTCTCTCTCTATATATCTCTCTATATTTCTCTATATCTCACTCTCTCTCTATATATATATCTATATCTCTCCATATCTCTCCATATCTCTCCATCTGTGGACATGTCTCATTAATGCATGTTACTAACCAAACTTCCCCGGAGTTTCTGTGCTCTGTCGTCCAGCAGGTTCTCGTGGATCGTGGCTGCTGCTGTGATCCTGCATGACGCCCACTACATATATTATTACTGTCATTATTACTACCATATCTATTACTGTAATCATTTTTATCATTCATTATAATTCATTGTCATTTTATCAGTCATTGTACAATATGTTTGTGTTGATTTGTCCTGTACACGTGACATCCATTGCACGTCTGTCCGTCCTGGGAGAGGGATCCCTCCTCTGTGGCTCTTCCTGAGGTTTCTTCCACATTTTTTCCCTGTTAAAAGGGTTTTTGTGGGCAAGTTTTTCCTCACTCGAACCGAGGGTCTAAGGACAGAGGGTGTCACTCCCTGTACAGATTGTAAAGCCCTCTGAGGCAAATGTACTTTGTGACTTTGGGCTATACAAATAAAATTGATTTGATTTGATTTGATTTGATTTGATATGTTACCTCATGGCGCCTGGCCCTACTCTTCTTGTCTGTTGTTCCCCATTGGTGGAACGTGCTACCAGTTCCTACCAGAGCAAGGTACATACCTTTAAAAAAATCCTGAAGACCCAACTCTTCAACGAGTACCTCCTTTCCTAGCACTACCAACAACTGAACATTCTAAATCCACCTCTTTCTAAAACTGTTGCAGTGCTTATTGCTGCACTAACATGTCCTATTCACACTGTACCTTGACTGTTTACTTTTTTGTAAGTTGCTTTGGATAAAAGTGTCAGCTAAATGACTAAATGCAATGTATTGTAATGAAGCACTGCCATCTAGCAGCCAGCCAGGATGAACAAAAAGAGTTGCAAATGTAACTACAGTTCTCTGTCACCTCCAAGCTAATTTAAAACTTGTCATTGTCAGTGGACCTGAGGGTAGAGGACATGGGTGCTCAAACAAGCCACTTCTCTAAAATTGTAACTTGATGATATGTTGCATTATCCATTTTGTTTAATATTAGCATTCCTCAAAATAATATTTTAATAAGAGTTTGGCATGTGGGGAACCAAAATGTTGGTAGTCAGGACACTACTTTAAATGTTGTCTGCAACTTGGCAGCTTGGTCAAGAAACTTTGATAAGTGCTCATGCTTTACTTGTTTTTTTCTGGAGTTGTGTGGTAGTTTGTTCCCTTTTGGTAGTGCATCTTGGGGCAACTTGTTTGGCTGGTGAACCTTTTTTTTATAATCTACCTTTGGGTATGCTTTTTTGGTTTGACACTTACATTAATTCAATTTGGGGTGCATTTGGTAGCAGGAATTTTGTGTAATTTTTGTTTTACATGGGGGGACTATAAAAGCTCCTGTGCTCATTCACTTTCACCCTACCTACATCTGGCATCCACAAGACTTGGTTATTTTCCTGTATAATATGAACTGATGACCTATGACAGAGTATTAGGGCCACATTTAAATAAATAAAAAAATTGAAATTAATTACGCGATTAAAGTCGTTATTAAATATGGCGAGAATTAATTACGAGATTAAAGTCGACTTTAATCTCGTAATTAATTCCAAAAAAAATATTTTATTTAAATGTGGCCCTAATACTCCATCGTAATGACCAACTATAAATTAACCAATTAATAGTTTTTGCAATTTCAGGTAACGTGCAAAACCCATATTGAATTTCAGAGATTTTACCTGCCCTATTTACAGATATCAGGGGGGAAGAATGTTTGAAACATATATCAGGATAGAGCAATTGAGTACAACGCAAGTGCAAACTACAACCTTAAAATCTGTTTGCTGTTGCAGCTGAATAAATGTTAAAAATGAATGTTAAAATAACTTCAACTGAACTAAACTAATTCCACCACTTTTGTATAGATATTGACATTCTGACTCAGAGAAAAAAAATGCAATAACATATAAACAGCAGAAAGGTCGAAATCAGTGTGTATTCAATGGAATGACAACTGCACTGATGGCACAATACATCTGGTATAAATTCAGGTTAAGCTTTTTTAGATTTCCTATACACACTCAGTTGCAATCTCATCCTACACCCTGCAATAAATCCTAATGTTCTTTGTTTTCTGTTATAAAGGGGTGTTGATTGAACTTTATTTTTCAGGCTGTAGGTTGTGGTACTGTTAAATTGTATCATTTTAAGGATGTTTCTATTATTTGCAGATTGATCTATATAGCTTCAGCTTGCAGACTATTCTCCACGTTAACATCTCGCTGATGTAACTTGAGCATGGCTGCACGCACTACCAGACTTAAGACCACCATGCCATCAAACTTCTTAACTCATAATCTAACAGGACTGCAGTATGCAAAATATGCACTTCCAACCTGACTGCTGCTACTGTGCCAGGACTGATATTTTATGCCATACTCCTGTAAATACTTCTCACTTTACTCTTACTCTTAATCCTCAATTGTACTATAATATAAATACAATAATTTAAATAGTATAGTATATCGACTATAACACGGTTCACCTTTCGCGGCCTTGCTGTTTCACAGATTTTTTTTTTTTTAATTTTGCATGCTTTTTTTTACAGCGTACTGTACAGTATGAACGTGCATTGTGTTCAGCGTCCTGATTGGCTAAGGGAGTACTGTACAAAATGCGTTGTATGTTCTGCACTCGGAAAAAAAAAAACCTGCACCAAGGCCTTCAGAGGAAAAAGCGTTACAGCGGAGCGCCGCCAGGACAAAGAGGCACCGTCAGAGGAACTGTGAAATACGGTTTCATTTACTAATACAGTATTGTACTTATTTTTGCTAAATCTGTAATATCTACCTAAAGGTGTACCTAATAAACTGATACCAGAGTGTTGGATTGTTTATACTATTTATTACATTACACTGAATTCACTTCTATGTTATATATTATCTACAAAGACTCAACAATTTCCACCTATTAGAAAGCACTTGAAACTAACTAAAAACTAACTAGAAAATTTCTAAAGAAATTTTGAGTGTGCCTGACTCTGGCCCGGTCGCTCCCATACATTATCACTGACACTGCTCAGTAAATTCAGTACGAGAAGATTCCCGCAGAAATCTTGAGAGTGACGAGTGGGCTGTTGCCGGGGGTCTGTATTCAAAAAGCACACCTCAAATAGTCATTTTTAACATGTTTATTTAGACAAAGGAGTTCAATTAACATTAGCATGTTAGCAATTAGCATGTATTTTATTCTATTTAATATTAGCATGTATTTAGCATGTATTAGTATGTATTTAATGCTAATTCAATTTAATGCTAATAATCAGCAGAGCGGTTACTGAATACACATATAGTCTTTTATTTTGAAGGGACTCTTATTTTGAAAGCCTTTTGTCTTATCTGTGTGTCTATCCGTGTCTGTGTCTCTCTGCCTCTCTGAGTATGTGTATGTAGTCACAGGTGCGAGTGCGCATGCTCACTCCCTCTCCCTCTGACCCCTGAGCAGACACAAAAACTTCAAATGAAGTCCCTCAAAGAGGTGGCCATCAGTGGCATAAGGTGTGCCGTAAACCAAAATCCGAAATGACTGCAAGAATCCTCGTCTCGTGGACCATGTCCTTGTCCAGTTTCAGGCGAAAATTCTATAAACTTTGGCCTTGGGAGTTAGAGAAAGCACAGGTGGTCCCTGCTCCTTCCGGAAAAATCTCTTCTCAAAATAACATGGGAGTCTATGAGGCTGTGGAAGGGAGTGTGGTAAATTATTGTGTACAGGGCCAAAACTATAACAGTGACAGCTTCAACAGTGTTATCACTGCGATGGCCTTGAATTTTTTCTACGTTTTCAGGGTATAATCATGTCTGTAGTCGGGCATTTAAGGCCACAATAGTCATACATAGTCGAAACGTTTTATTTTTTTCACTGATCGTTTTGTCTTCTCCACACTCTAGCTGATGATGTCACCACTCTAGCATACCACACACTCATTATAAACGCAAAATTTAAGTAAAAACCTACTCAAGTTTGAGCCTTGATAGTTTAAAAACGGTAAAAGATTTTGAAAAAAGTTAAATACAAGTTTAATAGTTGAAGAGTTTGTGTACAATTTGAATCAAGTCTGTAGTAGTAGTAGAAGTAGTTTAAATTGTAGAATGTTTGTAGAAGTTTTGTAGAAAGATTTGAAGTTTGTGTAATGTATGTATGTATGTTCAAATAGGAAAATATTTGTAGAAAAAGTTGAATAATTTTTAGAATATTAATAGTAGAATTTAGTAAAGTAATAGCTGGAATGGCATGAATGAGCTGAATCTAGTGATATAATTTTTATTTTTGTGGGACAACATTTGTAGGAGTAGTTACGCGGCAAAAAACGTACAGAAGAAGAAAAATAAAAATCAATATAAGGATAACAATAGTGTGGTCGCCCTCTGGGCATCCACACTAATAAGAAGAAGAAGCAGAAGAATAAGCGCGGTGGATAACATATAATGTGCGCTTTCAGGCACACTCACTTACTTACCCCATAAACCACATAGTATTTTATTGAGAATCCTGCATGTAGCAGATTTAATACCAATAATATGTCTATAATACTAATTATATTTATTATACCTAGTTAATTAAAATGAAGACTGGCTTCTGAAATTATTACATACCTTCATTTTTTTGGCCTCAGCACGGCTTTTGTAGCAGAACTCTACCAGCGCTACCATCATGGCCAGACCAAGACCTCCAACCAGGATGTAGAAGACCCCTGCTACATTACTAAGAGATAGCGCACTGGTCTTCTCCTAGGGGGAGGGCAAATGAAAGGGCAGGCGCCCAGAGAAAAGTGTTAGTGGGGTGTTGTGTTGACTTTAATGACTGACACACTACCAGTGAATTATCATTTTCTCATAAATATGAGAAAAAAACACAAGAGCTTTCGGTTAGGACAGCACATGTCACAGACAACAGATCTGACTAAACTGACTCAACCTGACCTGCATACATTTCAGCACATTTAAAAAATATATAAACAGCTCTGGCCATCATTTCTATGGGGTCTTAACATTCCTTAACATTATAATAACATTGTAATTGTACTTCAACAAAGTAATTGTTGAACTCTCAAAATGCATGGTCCTGAGGGGCAACAAACATTTAACACACTGTTCAACAACAGTCAGACAATTGGATAGGTTGTAACCAAGCCAACAATTTCTCCAGATTATTTAAACAACTTCATGTGGAGGTCAAGGTGAAAGTGAGCACAAGGGTCGAAGCAGGAAGTGTGTGTAAACTGTGGTCGAATAATAAGTAATTACTTTACCCTTGTTTCTACCCTCTCTGACTGCTTGTGTTTCGACCAGTCTGACTTCATTTTGGAAATCAGCAGTTAATTTAAAATTTGAAATTATTGTCCAAATGTCACACATACTGTATAATTTGATTTAAGATTGATTAGTCAGTGCTTTTCCTTGCTACACCTAAATAACTGTTGATATGTACAACTGAGTTTTTGAATTACGAGGGAGCCATTTATCCATTGCTGTTAAAATGGATGATTAGAAAGACATAAAATCTAATTCTAACCTTTCTAAAGTCTGTCTGACATTTACAGATGTTTTTTCTGTTATCTCATGGGCAGTCTTTGCCAGAGCAGAGATGCTTACACCCTTGAAAATGGGAGAAGCAAAACAAAATAAAAATGTCTTGAATTAATAAGCCAACCCTCTAATAGTGGTTATTTCTTTGATTATCCCATGTAACATGTAACAATGCATCACCTTTTCTGTGTATCTTTGTGTGTTTATTGTAAATAATCTCCATTTTCAACCCTTACTTTACAAAGCCTTAAAAAACTCAAACAGACAGACAGACAGACAGACAGACAGACAGACAGACAGACAGACATTAACTTCAGCATTAAATAAGATGGACATATCAGTCAGACCAACAAAAAAACATAAGCATATGCACACAAAACACTTTAATTAGCCCAACTGTTGATACATAGTGGATCCGAGTTCATCTGAAGAAGGGACACCACTTGTTTTTGTTCTTATCAGAAGTGAACATACAGTTTGACAATGGAATCTCCATGCATTACTTGAAAGTGCCCTTAACATTTCAAACAGCTCAAACTAACCTGTACTAACTCACTTGAACAACTATAATCCAAAAATGCAGATATGCTTTCTTTTTCTGAAACATATAGAATCAAGATAATTGTGCATGCCAAATGTATGACGAGACAGTGTGCTTGATTGATCCACAGACATATACAACTAACCTTATTGGTGGAATCCTTGAAGCCACACTCTCCTTTATCGTACCACCACTTGTTTTTCATCTTGTCTAGGGTCCCTTGCTCATTCAGTTTCAATACGGCAAGGTTTACTGGCTCTCTTTAATGGGAATAACATAAATAACATCATTATAAATGTTATCTTATGTTATTAGTGAGGCAGTGGTTCTCACTCTGGTCTAGAAACCAAATTAGGGCCCACTAATATTTGTTATTTGTACCATCATCATCATCATCATCATCATCATCATCATCATCATCGTAATATGTATATGTATGTAAAGTATGATTTTCTAACATGTTGCCACCTTACTTTTAATTTAAAGACCATGCTAAAATGTATGATTAGATAATTTTGTAGGAGAGTAACATTTTCATCTATTGCATCTAATGTATAATGCCTACATGTTTTATTATGGAGATTATTACAGCCTTTATTACAGCCCCTGGGAGGACTGTACCAACCATTTAGTGTACTATCACCATGATTAATTGGACAAAGCTGTTTAAAATATTGTGTTGTCAGAGCCCCTCTGTTTGGCTCCTGAGACAGAGAATGAGAAGCACTGCAGTGAAAAGCCTTTCTTCGTTTTCAGCAGCAGTATTCTACCAGGCCAGAGCCACAGATAAACAGAGTTTGGCCAGGTTGCACAAACTCTTTATCGACAGCCCTTTTCCTGCACTGTTGCTGCCATCTGGTGTGAGGTCACCTGACCCTGGCCTTGCCCCTGAAACCTGCCCTAACCCTGACCTCCACCAAACAGGATGCAACACATTGGCGGAAGAAGCAGCACAGACTACAACGCCACCTGTTTGTGGTGCTCTTCAGCAACTTCCAAATCTAATGTCTATCTGTAACATCTATGAGTCTTTATTTGTTTTTAGATTTCTGTTAAATAACAGAGTTTGGCCTAGTAAACATTGCTAACTTGTGGGTTCACATGTGGTGTTTTACCTATGCTGCTTCTTTCTCTTTCTCTTTTTTTTAAACCTATTGACCCAGTGTTGCTTTCATGTTTTTATGTTTTAGTCTGTGTGTGTGTGTGTGTGTTTGTGTGTGTATTAACCTTGCTCTCCCCTCCTCCGCTGCCGCATTCTCCCTTGTCATACCACCACTTGTTTTTCAGTTTGTCCAGCAGCCCCTGCTCGTTCAACTTTAACACCGCCAGGTTCACCGCATTTCTACATGAACACAGTAGCTGTTAGCAGTTCATTGGTTACTTCCTGCTGGTATGCATGTTAGCAGGATGAACTCTTATTATTTTGAATAAACAGAATACACATAGCTAGAATGTTTCTCTCTTGTTTAGTAGCTAAACTCAACCAACTGAATAACCATCAAAATAAGGCAACTGAGTAAAATGTCTAACTCAGAATCACTTGATATGTCTTTATAGAACTAAAGAGATAGGGTTGGGTTCTGATAGATGGTTCTAAGTTGATAAATTACAAAACTCTTCTCAAATAATTTATGTCTCCTTACTTTTTTTTATTAGCAAAGAACACCGACTTTGTACTGTACTGTATTGTATGCTTAAAACTGTACAATAACTTGAACTATAGGTGGGTTTGTAAATAGTAATGGATTTTTACAACAAATAACTGGATGGCATAGGGCTATGCTTGGATTTAGGTCATTTATGCTTGATTTAGGTCAAACATCATGAAATCACATACTTGAATTAGGGTTAACATTGTGTGAGGTTAAGGTAAGGTAAAACAAATTGAGCAACATAAGCCAAATTTTCTTTTACTTAGTTTATGTGATGTAGCTTGTGAAGAATTAAGTTTGCAAAAATCAGTAGGCTAATTCTGATATTTCAATGTGATCGATACATAATTACAAGGTGTAGCTATAGGAACAATTTGAAAAAAAAATTCTGTTGAGTTAGATTTTTATGCTGATCAAAACTAAAACATGCTGGCATGCTGATTCCAAAATTGCAGTCAGTTTTTTTCTAGCACGTCAAGTTTTTTTCTCCACAGCTTACCCTCCAGATATTCCACTGATTAGCTGTAGTAAGACTTGCCAGCTGATTACGATTGGACTCATCTACAGCTATGTGGCAACTTGTTTGTACAGTCACAATTGAGACAGTGCAGTGAGAGGTGTGTGCAGCTCCCAATAGGTCAGTACTATGAATATCTGCAAACAGAAAGCTAGCATAGTAGAATGAAGAGGATTTGTGCTGGCTCTTCACTTAATCTTGTAACCATGGGCATACCATTGCAAGTTCTATTTTGTTTTAGGCTGTTTTTGTAGTTTTCAAAGCTTGTAACTATTCCATCTTAGTGTTTTATTTACATAGGTATATATTTCCTTTGTTCCAGATCATGTCTGCTCCTGCTACTTCTCGTCGTAAATGCCTAAACAACCCGGACTCCTTTTGCTATATTTGTAGTAGTTTCACCAGAGAGCGAACATCAATGCATTTGTCAAACAAGCATATTTTGCATATTTTAAAGTAAAACTCTGTGATCAAGACAAGCCATGGGCCCCTCACAAAGTGTGCAAGCAGTGTGTCGAGAGTTTACGGATGTGGACCAAAGGAACACGTGAAAAGTTGGCATTTAGTATCCCCATGGTTTGGCGAGAACAAAATAGATCATTGCACACTGTTACTTTTGTTTAGTGAAAACATCAGGATTTAACAAGAAAAATAAAAGTAAAATAGAATATCCTAATCTACCGTCAGCTATAAGACCAATGCCTCATTCAGCTGAACTTCCAGTGCTAGTTTTCGAACAACTACCTTCTCTAGAAGATGTGAGTGGTGTTGAAGAATGCAGTGACAGCAGTGATGCAGATTTTGAAATTCACAAGGATTCAACAAGCACAAGCACATATCTGTTAAGTACAGTATTTTTCATCAATTTTAAGAAAATGGGGATCCTATAGTTTAAAAACTTGACGTGAGAAAAACTGAGATCAGTTTTGGATTCCGCACCCAAAAATTTGTTAAAAACAGCTGTCAGACGTCACACTTAGATTTGACAAGAGATTTGAAAATATTCAGATTCAATTAAGCTCATTCTTCATTATTTCATATTCAATAAAATGCCATCAAAGCCCAACCATACAAAGACATAAAGAAACAACTCACCTATCCCTTACAGTCTAACTATTTATCTTCTGTTTGCTGACATTCTGCTCTAAATTAGCCTCACTGTTGTTATTCGGGGATTACATCTACATGAATACCATGACTTTGAGCCTTAACATTCTTTCAGTAAATCCCCTGTGGGGTGACTTTGACTACTTGTAAATACAAAGCTATTAGTTTTAATGAGTAGATTTCTGTAACAATTATGATCATTGGTTGTGTGGTGCAGCATTCTGGCTTGTGCAGTTTCTTACAGAATGTGTTTGTGTTGATGTAGCCACAACATCTTTTATGGAAACTAGTTTGGATTTGCATGGTTTAAATTCTAGAATGTTCTCATTGAACTAAACTAGAACTACCCTAATTTGTCACACAAAGACGAAGAGCTGGTCGCACAAAGTTAGACAGTGAGTGGTCATTATACCTTATACCTTGACAGCATGACAGCCCTATAGAACAACAAACTGTGATGCACTGTGTGTTCTGACACCTTTTCTAGCATCTTTCAGCAATTTGAATTACAGTAGCTTGTCTATTGGACTAAACCACACAGGCCAACCTTTGCTTCCTGTGTGCATCAATGAGCATTGACTGCCCTATAACCCTGTCAGTTCACTTCTTTTCCTTCCTTGGACCACTTATAATAGGTACTGACCACTGCAGACTAGGAACACCCCACAAGAGCTGCAGTTCTGTTATCTAGCCATCAGCATTTTTAAAGTTGTTCAAATCCTGATGCCTGCCCATTTTTCCTGCTTCTGACAAAATGTTCACTTGCTGCCTAATATATCACACCCAAAATGAAAAGTGCCATCATAGCTAAAAGAGCGCATAATACCTTACTACCCCTCTAGAACACTGCACTCTCAGAATGCTGGGTTCTTGTGGTTCCTATAGTTTCCAAAAGTATATTGGGAGCCAGAGCTTTCAGCTCTTCGGTGGAACAAACTACCATTCTGGGTACGGGAGGCAGACACGGTCAACACCTTTTGAGAGTAGACTTAAGACTTTCCTTTTTGATAGGGCTTATAGTTAGGGCTGGCTCAGGTCATCCCAGTTATGCTGCCATAGGACTAGACTGCCGGGGGACTGATTGCTACCATGTCTCCATTACAGTTTATAGTTAGTTTGTCACACCGCGGTGAAGTCAAGCTGGGTTTTTGTCTTGTCTTGTCATTTCCTGTTTTATTTTGAAAGATAACTCTCCTCTCGTTTCAGGTCACTTGCCCTTCCTCATGTGTCACCGGTCTGATTGTCTTCCCCACCCTGATTGTTTCCACCTGTTTCCCATTACCCTGTGTATATATTGTCCGCGTCTCCCTTTGTCCTGTGCCAAAGTGTTTCGTCTTCTGTTCGTGCACCTAAGCCAGTTCCAAGTCTTGTCACAGTCTAAGTGTGTTTGTTCGTAAGTTTTTGTTTTCGTCTTGAAAGAGTGATTTTGTGTTGTAATTTTCTTAGTCTAGCTTTTGTTTTATAGTGCTTAGTTTAGTTGTTTTTTTCAGCCTCCCTTGGAGAGATTTTCAGTTCCTTGTTTATGTGTATAGTTTTGTCTTGCCTCCACCTTTCAGGAGAGTTTTTGTTTCTTCCCCGTTTTTCCTAGAGATTTCAGTTAATGTTTTGCAGCCTTTTCATTTTTGCCTCCTTGAGAGCGATTTTTTTATTTTATTTTTTTTAAAACCATTAGAGTTTTTCCTCCTTTTGAGTGTTTTTTGTCTTCCTTAGTTTAGGTCAGTTTTTTTAGTTTAGTATCACTCTGTCGAGAGGTTTTTTTGTTGTCCCAAAATAAATCTGCTCACTGACACCTCAGCATCTGAGTCCTGTTTTGAGTTCCAGCCTAAAATAGTTCATGATTTGTTGCTGCTGTGCATCTGTGTCTCTACATCTCTATCACAGTTTCCACTGCTACTGTAATCATTTTATCATTCATTGTCATTTTATCATTCATTGTATTGTAATTGTACAATATGTTTGTGTTGATTTGTTACACGTGACATGTATTGCACGTCTGTCCGTCCTGGGAGAGGGATCCCTCCTCTGTGGCTCTTCTGAGGTTTCTTCCACCTTTTTTCCCTGTTAAAAGGTTTTTTTTGTGGGCAAGTTTTTCCTCACTCGAACCGAGGGTCTAAGGACAGAGGTGTCACTCCCGGTATAGAACCCCCCCGAGGCAAATGTACTTTGGGCTATACAAATAAAATTTATTTGATTAGTTAGTTTACTCTAATACTTACCAACCAGTGCTGTGGCCAATATATGCTTCCTCTGCGTGACAATCCCTACTCTTCACTTTACAGCCTTGAGAAAGCTTGTGCAATCTAGGAGTGGTTTATAGCTCCAATATATTCCCATATATATCGCCCATATATTATCCCCAACAGAATAGAAAAATATTTAATCTGTCTTTACTACACAAGAGAAAATCTAAGACTGACTTGAATCTGTATCTGAAGTCTGATATATCTTTGTGCAACCAGCCCAGTGGTTTGTTTTTACTCTTATGTTTCCACTTGTATCACCAAGACTTTTGTGTCTTTTACGGAGCCTACATTTATGGATTAACTCTTGAAAAGGCGAAGAGGCAATCCAGCAGGAAGAGATTAATAGTAGATAGTAATGACAGGATGAAAAGGCGGTGACGTTGTTGCTAGTGTTGTGTGGCCCTCCAAGGCAAATGTACTTTGGGCTATACAAATAAAATTTTATTTATTTTGTGGCCTAGAAATTAAGCAAGCTTGTCAATAGCAATCACAATCACAGTGTGATTAATAACCACGCCTGGGCTCAGTTCACTTGATTTTGATTGGTTAAAAATGTTGTATAATATCAGCATCTTATTTGTCATTGACTGAAGAATCTTTGATATATTCTTGTGAGTGCGTGGATTTTCTGAACTGAACCCACCATCAGCATTATAACACTTCATCCACTTTGACTGCAATAGTGGCTACAAAGAAAGAAACATTAAATGAAGAAATTATGCTAGGAACAGAGACATGAAAAAAGTGGAACACAATGTTGGAATTTCGTGAAAAATTCAACCAGTATTTAGTTTGGAATCAAGACTTTTCTTGACTGAAAGTCATAGAATTTAAAAAATATGTCTCTGGTTCTACCATGCAAACAAGAGCAGTCATACAGTAGATCTACTTAAAGCTCTATTAAGCAATATTTTGGAATTAAAACTGAGTAATGTGAAAGGAGAGCACACTCACTCTGTTTTGAAATCTAGGCAATGTGAGTAAAGAGGTAAAATCATGGTAAACATTCATATGACAGATAACTGCTGATTGACTGGCATCTACTGTTACTATGGACAGACCTTTTTGCTGCACAGTGGTTAATTTAAATCTCACACTAGTAAACATATTCCACACCTGACAATCTCTACAGTTAAATTTAAGAGATCAATTTTGTCCATAGTGCTAATATCTGAATGCAGTTTTTTGACTATTCAAGAGGACTGGCTAATGCAAGACAAAAAAAAGGGGTCTTCTTGTTTGATGTTACTTATTGTGATTGGCTGAAAATGTATTTCCGTGGAAATTACTTTCTATCAGAGGGTCTTAAACCTGACAACAATCAGAAAAGTCAGCATACTATAAGCACTGTTCAGTGTTCAATCTTCATTGAAAGTTAAATTAGATGGTAAAGTAACATTTTAAATAAATGAGTGAAATTGTGGTGATTTTGAGGATTCTCACATTCTCATTTACATTTTATCATCTACAATAATTCATTTGACAATATTTTGCACTTTTACAGGTTTGGTCTCAATAACTTTAATCAATCTAGATACTAAAGGGAACTTCTCAGGGATGTTCTGATTCTCTGTTAAAGCTGTCAGCAGATCATCTATAATAACTAGAATATTTGCATTTCCTGCGGAAAGTGCAGCGTGGATGCTCTCTGCTGAAATGCCCGATGCATCTGTGCAAATTTGTATGAAAAGATAGAACTATAGAACTGTCTTGTGTCAGTGGCAGTTGGCAAGCAACCAGCGGCATCTGCCGGGCCCTATTTAGAGCAGCGTGAGGTAGAGAAACTGGTTTGTCTGCTTCCCTGCAGAAATTTTGCTAACATGGGATTAATAGGGCTGTTGCAGGGAGTACCTGGTACTTTAAAACTCACACAGCTAAAAACGGTAAGGCTGACAGCTTCAGTTGTTTTATCAGTGCGTAGGTTGCATGAAATTTGTGGCCACTGGAGACTTTTCTGTTTTATTTTTCCACAGAGTTCTTCTCTGTTCCTTCACTCTAGCACCGACGTCATTCACTCTAGCAGGCGCATTACACACCCATTATAAACACAGATTTGGAGTAAATACATGCTCAACTTTAGTCTTTGATATTTTCAGTAAAATATTTTGTAAAGTTGAGTACAAGGTTAACAGTTCAAGATCTTGTATACAAGTAGTAATTTGAACTAGAAGAAAAAAAAATTCTAAATAAATTTTGAGTTTGCCTGACTCTGGCCCCGTCACCCCAATACATTATTACTGACACTGCTCAGCAAATTCAGTACTAGAAAATTCCTGCAGAAATTTTGAGAGTGACGAGTGGGCTGTTGCCAGGGGTCTGTATTCAAAAAGCACACCTCAAATAGTCATGATGACTATGCACTAGCAATTAACATTTGCATGTTAGCATTAGCATGTTAACATTAGCAATTATCATTAGCATGTTATCGCTGATGCGCTAGCAATTAAAATTAACATGTTAATATTAGCATGTTAACATTAGCATGTTAACATTAGCCTGTTATCATTGGCATGTTAGCGCTGATGCGCTAGCAATTAATATTAACATGTTAATATTAGCATGTTAACGTTGATGCGCTAGCAATTAACATTAACATGTTAACATTAGCATGTTAACATTAACATTAGCATGTTAACACTGATGCACTAGCAATGACATTCGCATGTTAACATTAGCATGTTAGCGCTGATGCCTTAGCAATTATCATTAGCATGTTAATATTAGCATGTTACCATTAATATGTTAGTGCTGATGCGCTAGCATTTAACATTAGCATGTTAGCATTATCATTTTAACATTAACATGTTAGCACTGATGTGCTGACGCGCTGACGCGCTAGCAATTAACATTAACATGTTAACATTAGCATGTTAACATTAGCATGTCTTTTATATAGTGGCTAATGTTAATTAGCATTAGCATGTTAGCATTAGCATGTTAACAATTACCATTTGTATTTAATTCCTAGTGGCTAATGTTAATTAGGACTAATTTTAGCATTGGTCGTTAATGTTAGCAAATAGCATGTCTTTAGACACACCACATGACATGCACACCTCAAATAGTAGTTTATTTAGACACAGGAGCAGCTAGCGCTTACGTGCTAGCAATTAACATTAGCATGGTTAATGGCTAGTTAACATTTGGCTTGGTTTTTGGCGCTCTTTCAGGCACACTCAATTAGCCCGAGAGGTTTTAAAGAGTGTGCTCTTTCAGGCACACTCAATAAGAAGAAGCCCGAGAGATAATAAAGAGTGTGCTCTTTCAGGCACACTCAATAAGCCCGAGAAATTTTAAAGCGTGTGCTCTTTCAGGCACAATTTCTAAAGAAATTTTGAGTGTGCCTGACTCTGGCCCCGTCGCCCCCATACATTATTACTGACACTGCTCAGCAAATTCAGTATTAATACAACAAGCTGTGTCATCATTGCCTCTTTAATGGGCTCTTATTTTGAAGGGACTCTTATTTTGAAAGACTTGTCTTGTGTGTGTGTGTGTGTGTGTGTGTGTGCGTGCGTGCATGTGCGTGCAATAAGCCCGAGAGGTTTTAAAGTGTGCTGTTTAAGGCACACTCAATAATAATAATTGGAATAAGCCTGAGAGGTTTTAAAGAGTGTGCTCTTTCAGGCACACTCAATAAGCCCGGGAGGTTTTAAAGAGTGCTCTTTCAGGCACACTCAATAATATTAAGCGTGGTGGATAACATATAGTGTGCGCTTTGAGGCACACTCAATAAGCGCGGTGGATAACATATAGTGTGCGCTTTCAGGCACACTCAGTAAGCGCGGTGGATAACATATAATTTGCGCTTTCAGGCACACTCAATAAGAAGAAGCCCGAGAGATTTTAAAGAGTGTACTCTTTCAGGCACACTCAATAATAATAATAAGAAGAAGCCAGAGAGATTTCAAAGAGTGTGCTCTTTCAGGCACACTCAATAAGCTCGAGAGGTTTTAAAGAGTGTGCTCCTTCAGGCACACTCAATGAAGTCTGTAGTAGAAAGTATGCAGTAGCAGTTGTTGTTTAAAGTGTAGTGGGTCTGTAGAGAGATTTGAGGATTTCCAATGCTGTCTTATGGGGGAAATTTGTAGAAAATGTTGAATATGTTGAAAATGTTGAATGAATAATTTGTACAGTATTAATAGTAGAGATTAATAAATTAGCTGGAATATCCTGAATGAGTGGCATCTGGTGATATATTTTTTACATTTGTAGGATTTGTGGGAGTAGTTGCCAGGCCCTAATTAGAGCAGCGCATGTGTGTCAGACTGCACAGAGTGAGAGAGCATGGCTGATGACAGCCAGAAGTACACAACAGCTTCAACAGTGTTATCACTGCGACGACCTTGAATTTTCCTACGTTTTGAGGGAGTAATCATGTCTGTAGTATGGCATTTGAGGCCACGATAGTCGAAAACGTTTTATTTTTTCACTGATCGTTCTCTCTCCTCTCCACTCTAGCAATGACTTCACTAACTGTAGCTCTCGAAAATTCTCGCAATACACACCCATTCATTTTTTTGGCGTGGTTTTTGGCAACTCTTAGAAAAGTCATAGCAATCGAATGATAGATTTCTGGTCAAACCATTGTAACTATCACTGAAACTACTTTACCAGTAGTAGTATGAGGCTTTCCTCCTACTTTCCTTTATGTTTTGAGTGGCAAATGTCTGTAGCACGAAATGTGCGGCCACGAGAGGCTTGTCTGTTTTTTGTTTTTTTTCTGATGAAGTGTCTCTCTGTTCGTTCACTGTAGCGCTGATGTCACTCACTCTAGCAGGCGCAATACACACCCATTGTAAACGCAGCTGTGGAGTAAAAACCTGCTCAACTTTAGTGTTTGTTTGTTTGTTTAAAAACGGTAAAAGATTTTGTAAAGTTGAGTACAAGGTTAATAGTTTAAGATCTTGTGCACAAGTAGTAATTTGAATGAAGTCTGTAGGACAAAGTATGCAGTAGCAGATGTTTAAAGTGTAGTGGGTCTGTTGAGAGATTTGGGGATTTCCAAAGCATTCTTATGGTGGGAAATTTGTAGAAAATGTTGAATTTGTACAGTGTTAATAGTAGAGATTTGTAAATTAATAGTTCCATTGTCCTAAATGAGCTGCATCTGGTGATAGGACAAAATTTGTGGGAGTAGTTAGGTACCAAAAAACATACAGAAGAAGAAAAATAATAAAGATTTGAATAACAGTAGTGTGGCTGCCCTCTGAGCATCTTCTTTAGTGTCCAAGAATTGCTTAATACAGCTTTAACTGTAAATCTGGCAAATGTAAGTAACTACAAACATCATTAAAAACATCAACACACACACGCACGCACACACGCACACACACACACACACACACACACACACACAGAATTTAGTCTCTATTCAAACGTGATTAAAAAGTTACATAGTTTGAAAACACAGGCTAACTTGCACAGTAGTCTATTCACTTTCTGATGATTGTTTATATTATATATATATATAATATATAAATATATAATATATATAAATATATTATATATATATATATATCTATTATATATAAGTATAATATATATTGAGCTGCGGTGTCCATTTTTAACCACTAGATGTCCGTGTTCTGCACTAACTTACATATTGTACTAACTTTAACACCCAATCATGTATATAAGATAAGTATAGAATTTTGTATGAAGGGGAAAAGATTGAAGTGATTTGGATAAAGGGTCCATTATTGGTTCACAAAAAACTCCACTCAACCTTTAAGTGTTTCTGGGATATATTTTATTGATATTTTTATTAGATAGATTTAGATAGAATTCTTCATGTATTTAGTACTGAATTACATTTCAAATAACTATAAATTATTTTATTTTATTATTATGTTGCCTGGTATGGGATACTTCTGGCCTAATATTTCTCTATTTATCATTAATTTAGCAAGGACAATGTATAATACATTTACTGTACCAGATAAATCAATTTAAAAAGAAAACACTATTGTTCATACTTAATATTTTTCCATGCTTTTATTCTTGATGCCTGTGGTTTTAACTATTTGCCTGGACTACAGTTAAAGTTTTGTCCTTCTGGTTAACTCTCTCACTTTTCAGAAATTCAATTAATATGCACTGCTCCTTGTCAAATTAAGTAATGAACTAATATAATTTGAAAAATATGAAACCAATAAAATAAATTATTGACCAATATCATTTTAAGGAATTTTACATAAGCCTTCCTGCTAACAAACTACTTAGAAGCAGCAGTAACTTAAGTAACTTATTAGAATTGCTGGGTTCTGAGGGATTTGGATTAATGATTAAAATCTATATAAAATATGTAGGATCCACCTAGAATGCAGAAATAAAAGATTTCCAAATTGTTTCTGGACAGAGATAGTGTTGATTTCTAATTTAAAAAAATAAACAAACAAATATAGATAAACAACTAGTATCCAGAAATGCATATACAAACACGCACGCACACACACACACACACACACACACACACACACACAGATTTTTAGGCCATAAACTCAATAGACGATACAATATCTTGATCCAGGTCTTAAAGAGCCAGCTCATTACTATTGCTAAAAAACGTGCAACCAAATTCCTTCTCCTCCTAACCCTTCTTACTAGAAATCAGATGAAATCAGGTTTAATAATAGAGGACATGGATAAAGCAGCTTTAATTATTATATCTTAACATCCCCACACATTCACTAACACAAGAGGTGTCCACACATCTTGAGAATTTTTGTGATGAACTATTTCTTTAAGACCTGAAATGTTAGCCCTCCCCTAGTCATCACAGAAACCACCACTAGCCATTGGTCAGAGGTGGTAACCATGGTAAAAATACAAACCACTGCGATGATGTCATCAGGGTAGGTGGATTATTATAACAACGAGTAAGCCGCCATGCTCCATTCATCACACTTGCATACTGCAACACCCATTTGATACGATGGATTGGGACCAGATTACATTGCTCCCCATTGTGGTTCATTTTCCTAAGCACATGAACAAAGCCACAGCTCACACACTGGCTAAAAAAACACATGACCACTACTGCAGGTGGTCAGCCAGCGTGTTCTGATCTTAACTTTTAAGGCTTCAGAGCACTGATTAAGGGCTTAAGGGTTTTTTTAATCCACTCAATGATCAACTATTAAAATTGCCCTTTCAAAGTGTGGATAAATTAGCCATGTGAATGGGGAGAGTGACAGTATGCTAGGCAGTAGGTTAGTAGTGTGAATGGTGCATGGCAATGCAGGTTGGCTAGCATTGTTATACTGATCCACCCACCTTAATGGGGATCCTTTGGGTGTGGCAATGCCGTAGCCTTTGGAGTCCAGGTTTCCTCCCACTTTCATGGTGTCACAGGGTTTCCTCTGCTCGATGTACTCGTTCATGGTGGACTCCAGGAGATAGGCATACTTTCCTTTGGACTTCCTGACACGTAGGACACCCTCTGACGTCTTCTTGACAAAGACGGAAGGTTCTGCTGATTTCATGTACTGCCACATCTTGTCAAACAAGGCGATTTTAGAGCGCTTTAAAAGAGAGATGGACACAGATAATACACTACATCTCAGGTTGTACAACTTGGTTACACGCCAATACCCTTAAGCACAGGGTACTTCAAGGTATGTGGAGTTGTATTATCATCAGCTCTGTAAAACTGGGGCCTAATAAACATTTTGAATGTATCTACTTATAAAACATTTACAAAACCAAATTTAAGAATACTTTGACACTTTCTTTATTTAAATGTATGTTTCAGTTGGTCTTCATTTTCAGTCATATTACTAAAGATCAATGTGGTTCTCCAGCTGATATAGCTTCACCTGTCCTCATTTTAACTGTTATTTCTGATGGATTAATCATTTTAATCAGCTGGAAGTTAATCAGCAGGAGAAACAAGGAAATGCAGTCTGAGGAATCGTCAGGGTATTGCTTTCCCTGGTGAGGGTGTTTAACTGCTGGTGGAATTTAGGTGAGGCTGAGGTCTGTTTGATTAAAATCATCAGATACAATAGCAGTACCATCTGCTTTGTCAGGTGAGTTCTGATGAAGCCTCTTGTAGTAAAGTTTTTTCATTTGCATCTGAGGGGATGTAAACAGCAGCAATAAAAACACTGGGCAGATGATACAGTTGGCATCTTAACAATATAAATATGCCATCTGGGAAATATTGTTCATTCACTTTAACTATTTTTGATCACTAAGCATCATTGGCATCACCATGGTAATGTAATCACAATCTTAAGCAGCAGAAAGAACACATACACATCCTGATATTGTAAATAAAAGATGTGCATCTATGTATACCTGAGAGCTATGGGAGATTTTGGAGCAGTGCCCTCTCCATCATACTGAAGCTGTTCTGGAGGCTCTGGGTGGGATGTGTCATGTTACTATATTGTGTTAAATCCTTACCCTGAAGAACTCTTTGGTGGATCCAGAGTCCAGGGTTCCATATGCTATCTCTGTCTGTTTAGCCAGGTCTTCAGCACTCTCAATGGGAGAAACCATCCTCTCTACTGTCAGGAAGGCAGCCAGGTTGGCAGTGTATGACGAGATGATGATCAGGGTAAAAAACCACCACACCCCCCCCACTATACGACCTGACAGAGACCTGCACGTGCGCACACGCACACACACACACACACACACACACACACACACACACAGGCCATGACATGTTGTTATTACAGTCTCAGACACAGTTAAATACAGACTTACTTACTAGTTGTAACTCTGCCCTTTGTGACAAGTTGTGACTGATAACTGTAAAGCATTGAGACAGCATTCTCTTTTCCAATTTCTTTTTAATCTGGAATAAACCACAGTACCTAATGTAGAGTAAGGTTATAGGGCTTCATTTTGAGTAATTTATGTTTTTATTTGTGTTTTATGTTCACAAATATCCATGAATGAACTTATCTTACTTTGTGCGCAGAACCTAGAAGATCTCATTTCACTTTGGATGTTTTTGGAGAAACATGGACCATTGTGGCGTGTACTGTAAACACAATTCCTCTTTTGATATTACAGCACTGCAATATGTTGTGTCTGTATCATTTCATTGTATTTTTTATGTTATCCATGTGAGACCAGGTAATATTACAGTCAGAAATGTATCTGTGGCTGTTCTTATGTATCACCTAACAGCCCTGCCTCTAAAACTGTATGTACATATACAACTAATTTGTATTTTATAGTTATATAAGTAGACAACATAATGACATAATGACAAAGTATTTATTATTTGAATTGATTTTTACACATTTGTGACACACTTAATGTGAAAGTTTTTCTCTTTTAATTCCACTTGTCTACTACAATTTAGTTTAATCTATTATCCTAGGTACATTAATGTTTGCTTATGACCCTGTGTGTTTTATGTTTCATCAAGCTGAAAGCCAATGTTCCCAGTACAGTTAACAATTTGACCAGGGTGGCCTCACCACCCTCATGTATGACAAATAAATACATACATACATACATTATCTGTAACTGCTTATTCCAGCTGACATTGGGTGAGAGGTGGGATACACTCTGGACAAGTCCCCAGTTCATCTCAGGGCGCATAGAGACAAATAACCATTCATACTCACATTCATTTTAGAGTCACTAATTTACCTGTTATGTGCATGTTTTTGGACTGTGGAAAATGGACCAGAAAGAATCAATAACTACATGACAGTAGTCATGTCAATACCAACCTTGGTGAGATGTCACAACCCTGCCGCATGAAAGCACCCAAAGAGAACCATAAGGAATTAAAGATGCCAAACTCATTGGTGGATTCAGTTGTCAATGGCAAAGCTCCGTCCTCTGGCTCCTCCAGCGTCCATTCATAGGGGCTAAATCTGGATACCTATGAGATAATGTTATAATTAATTGCTTTGCCTGTTAGACTGTAGCTACATGGAATGAACTGATGAATTGATTTTCATACAGGAAAATGTACACAAGCTAAACTTGGAACATATTTTTTATTTAAACTCATCCTGGATACATACTTGTCACACATCTTAAAATTGCATCCATAAAACCTACACATTGTATGCACACTGTTGTTTCTTGTAAAATCGTACCTGTGACATTATAAAATTCAACCCTTGAAAACATTATTTTGACATAAGAAAAAAAAAAACTCAAGGTCCACTTTGTAGCTTTTCTGGAACTTTTAAACGTATCAATCGGTATAATTTTTTTGTTCCTTATAATAAGGGCAACATATGAAAATCTGGGAACTAAATCCTTACCAAGAAGTTTCTTCACAATTGTGTTTAGGAAGGTGTGTAATATCATGTCTTAAAATGTTGAAATCGAACTCCTGTGGGAAACCTCCTAAAAAATTGCTAAAGTTGGGGTACCTGTAACCGATTTTTGAAAAAAATCGACAATGTTAAATTTGGCTTTAAGTAACTTGTGAGGGGTCAAACTAGGATTTTTTCATGATTCTGAGTTGATTGCAAGCATTAGTTTTTCACCAAAACCACTCCTTAGTGCAAAAACAGTCACCCCTACTTTTTCCACTTACTACATTTTCAGTCATTATTCATGAATAAAAGGTTCCAAACCCCCCATCATTCCACAGTTGGGTGGATTTCACCTGCTAAAGTCCTACCTTGGATCCTTGGGTAATATCATAGAGGATTTTAGACTACTAGAGCTGATCCAGCTGATCTATCCAGTACGACAGCCAACTACATCCTGGATGGAAGATGTTTTGATAAGGTAATCCGTGCTCACCTCCTGGTTGATGCAGCCATCTATCTGTCACACCGTGGTGAGGTCAAGCTGGGTTTTGGTTATGTCTTGTCATTTCCTGTTTTATTTTGAAAGATAACTCTCCTCTCGTTTCAGGTCACTTGCCCTTCCTCATGTGTCACCAGTCACCAGATTGTCTTCCCCGCCCTGATTGTTTCCACCTGTTCCCCATTTCCCTCATGTGTGTATATATAGTCTGTGTTTCCCCTTGTCCCGTGCCGAAGTGTCTTCGTACTTTCTGTCGTTGCACCCAAGCGTTTCCATTGTCTCCAAGCCTGTTCCACGTTTCTTGCTCTGTAAGTTTCACAGCCACAAGTTAAGTATAGATAGGATTTTGTAGCCTGTTTTCGTCCTGCGGGATTGTTTTCTGTTTGCTTGCTTCTTTCCTTTTGATAAAGTTTTTCATCCTCCGGGATCGTTTTTGTTTCAAGCCAGTTTAGAAAAGATTAGGTCATAGATATAGATAGTTTCCTCCTCATTTTGAGTGAGTGTTTTTGTTTGATCAGTTCTGTTTCCTCCTCATTTTGAGTGTTTTTGTTTGATAAATTTTAGTTAGGTTATTCCTTCCCATTTTGGTGAAGCGTTTTTTCTTTCTAGTTTAGTGTTTGAGAGTAGCAGATTTTTAGTTAATTAGAGTTCTGGTCAGTGTAGCCATTTTTGTTGTAATTTTTTGTAGACTGTGCTCCAGCAGCCCGGAAACAATAAAAGTTTCTTCCAACCTGCCAATTCCGCGTCTGAGTCTGCCGCTTTGTTCTGGGCCTGACACTATCAGCACATCATGAAACATGCCTTCACTGAGGAGGGGCTTGGTGAAATGAAGACCTTGATGGAGAAGGTAGCTGATGGGAAAATGGGAGCCAGACACACAGATCCAGTTGTTGTAGTGTTTGAACGGAGGTTTGAAGAAATCTTCAAAAGACTTGCCAAAGGCGGAAGAACGCCTGCACTCTAGGTGCAGTACTACTACATTGTAGATGTCATCAAGATCTTCATCAGAACTCAACGGCTTGCAGACCACAATGGGCACCTGTCCTGCATTGTCACTAGGATGCTAGACATCTTTGCAGCTGCGGGGCATCATCAATACGCCAAGGGGGCACGGCTGTACTGTCAACTCATGAAGCAACTCGAAACTTTGCCTGCTTACAAGGAAACCTTTAAAAGCTTTACTGCCCATGGGAAGATATTAATGAAGGCAGCCAAGTCAGAAGGTGGACTGAGCAGAGGGAGGATGAGAAAATAGTGATTCTTGTCACAGGTACTGGGTGCTTACCCTCAACCACTTCTCCAGTGTCAACCAGCACATGGAGGAAGGTGTCAAGAAACACTGTCCACTCCACAGAGACCTTGCCAAAACACAAATGAAGCGAGATGCTGAACCGATTGAACTTGTCCTCAAATGGTTTGAGGAGATCAACCCATTTGACCAAGATCAAGATAAGGAGTTGCTTGTGTCTTTCTCAACAGGATTCACAAGCACAAGAGATGACCCAGTTAATGCAGAACAGCTAAAGTAGGGAGGGAGATGCAGATAAAGCTGGATGGACGGTCAGCCACATCGACCATGGAGGTGAAGCTGAAGGTACAAGCCCTTTCATCACTCAGAAAGATTCCCAAGGTCAATGAAAAGAAGATTCACATTGACTCACTCAAGTTGTTCAACTGACATCATTTTGGCCCAACGGGCTATGACAGTTGAGACGAGCTTACAGTATGAGCTGACTTCCTTCCCGTTGCCCCTGTTCAGCAACAAAAATCAGAAAATGAACAAGGCAAACAAGGCAGGCTTTACCAAGACTAGCCTGAAGGATTTAACTGATCCGCTTGACCTCACTAACCAACCCTCCTCTACTCTTCTGGTTGATGGTGGATGGCTTCTCTACATGGTGAAGGGGGAACAAGGTCAGAGTTGGCAGGAGGTTGCCAACAGTTACCTGAGATACTTGCAGTGTCTTGGCTCTCCATCCAGGATGTGGTTGGCTGTCGTACTCTCTGGATAGATCAGCTGGATCAGCTCTAGTAGTCTAGAATCCTCCATGATATTACCCAAGGATCCAAGGTAGGACTTTAGCAGGTGAAATCCACCCAACTGTGGAATGATGGGGGGTTTGGAACCATTTATTCATGAATAATGACTGAAAATCCAGTGAGTGGGAAAAGTGGGGGTGGTTGTTTTTGCACTAAGGAGTGGTTTTGGTGAAAAACTAATGCTTGCAATCAACTCAGAATCATGAAAAACCCCTAGTTTGACCCCTCACAAGTTACTTAAAGCCAAATTTAACATTGTCGATTTTTCAAAAATCGGTTACAGGTACCCCAACTTTGAGCAATTTTTTAGGAGGTTTCCCACAGGAGTTGAATTTCAACATTTTAAGACATGATATTAAACACCTTCCTAAACACAATTGTGAAGAAATTTCTTGGTAAGGATTTAGTTCCCAGATTGGTCAAATATCTGCTAAAATGCCCTTACTATTATGCACATCTGGGAAAAAGCTCTTGCAGGCAGACAAAGGTGTGATAACTGTTGTATACTGCAAAGTATAAAACAAAAGCATGAAACATTTCTGGTGATATAACATTTTGATATCTCCAGGTCTCTATCTGTGAATGTAAAGTAATAAAAACTTCCTTGACAAAAATAAACAAAGCTGTCTACCTAAAAAATCAAGAATAGAAGAAAATGTTACTCCTTCAAAATTGATCAGACACCATCACATCTTAATTACTGTAAAACAATCAGGAAATAACTTCATTTCACTGTCTATTTCTCAAGACCAGTCCCCAGTGTCTCAAACCATCAGACACAAACCAATAACTTGATACACGGCTCATACCAAAGCTCTGGGTTCCCAGATACTACAGCCATGGAAGCATATAAAGTGGATTAATGAAGTGAATGTTAGATTCTGCCTGACCCAAGAAGCTCCATGAGCAGACACGTGGTAAAACATTGTAAATATAGGAGATGATTTGAAAGATAGAAACATTTAGAGGCCAAAAGGACCCGTTTTGTTTTGTTTTTTCAGTGGGTTTCCACCTGATTTCCTCTGTGAATCAAAAAATATCATACCTTCCTTTTTAATCTCATGGATCATGCATAGTGGAAAGTGACAAACTCATTGTAAATGCTACGGACCTACCCGGCTCTCACTGCGGGAGGCGGAGGCTGTTTTCAGGGACAGAGTTCACAGTAGTGATGGGAAGTTCAGTTTTTTTTTGTGAGCCAGATCATTTGACTCAGCTCACCAAGACGAGCCAGCTCTTTTGACTCCCAAACAGCTCATCATGTCACCACTTATAATGCAGCCAATTTTAGCGCTGTTTTGACTTATGATTTTATGCGTACACATACAGTATATCACTTTAATTATTCAAAACATCCTTTGTACTGAAGTATTCAAAAGTAAAAATTGCATTTTCTAATATCAATAAATTGCTGTAGCCAACTGTCATTGCATTTACAAACAACAGTCTGTGAACCAATGAACGCTGCTATGCTGGAACACCACCCCTCCCTGCTTGGTGGTATCCCTTATGTGTTTGGTTGCACAACATGCATATGACATTAAGTGAATGAATGCATGCATGGATCACTCATAGTGCACTGTATTACTTTACAAAAAAAAAGAAAAGAAAAGGAAGGGGCTTCCATTATTCACTTAAAACAGCCTGGCTCTTTGAACCGGCTCGTTCGCGACTGATACATCACTAGTTCACAGTAGTGTCGGTATGGAGGACTGGGCAGATAATGATGACTTTTCTACATATAAATTCATCAATTATTTCACTCATAAAGTTTCCAAAGACCTTCAACACCGCTGTGGGAAGTTAGAGTCACTGAGTCCAAATTCTGAAATCACATTACATAATCATCATTGGTTAACAGTGGGACCTAGTCGGCTCTTACTGCCCGAGAAGGAGACTGTTGGGATGACTGACTTTAGCTCAAAATTTGCTGATTTTCATCTCTTTCTGTAGGACATTTCTTTTACTTTCGTACTTTACATTACTTACTTTCTTTTCTATACACTAGTGAGGACTTTGAGAAGAAACAAAAGCTCTGTAAAAGCAAGTAGGTAGACCTTGAGTGGTATTTGGTTTTGGAAGTATAATTTTGATTCAAGCAGAATCTTAAGTTAGGAATTCTCAGATGCCTTGGATTTAAGTGGGCAATGCACACTACAGAATTGAAATATATAAATGTTGATCTAATTAGATCAAGGTTAGATGTGACAGTCTTGCTTATACAGTAGATCTCATTTGGAGTATTGGATGTTATGGTTTGGAAGTCCAGACTCTTAGGCGATTCAGTAACATTTTGATTTCTATAATTTCACATCCATGTGATAGAAGACATACACTGGTTGTAATCAGATGTCTTCACTCGTTATGTGCATTGCTAGGATCTGTATACTGTTTTTAGGCTTAACTACAGCCACAACACATTAAGAACTCTGACAGCCATGAGAGCAGTATAGTATCCTAGAGTTCTGGTGAGAATAAAACTATGAATCAACATAAACACTGACTTACCAGAAAGAGCACAACACTAACTCCTATATAGGCAAAGACAATGCACATCCAGATTTCATAGGCCAGTGGGTCCAGAAAGGAAAAGACTCCTGGTTTGGATTTCTGTGGCTTTTTGATCATGATGGAGATTCCCAAAGACATGAAGGGTTTGGAGAAGTCTATCACCTCTTCACGAACAAGAGTAATCGTCAGAGGAGCAACAGCTATATCTGCTTTCTGATGGAGAGACAAAAACAGAAAATTTTTGACAGTATAATGTATTCATAGCTCTTGAGTTGGCTGTTGGAAAGAGAACAAAGAAACATACAATAACCATCCATTAGGAGGCTGTATTTGTCAAGATAATAGACAGACAGTGGAGGGTCATCTATAAAAAATCTGGCCCAAATTCTCATTCTTGTCACCCCTTGTCTTTTATTGTCGATGTTGCTGACGTACAGACCCTGCTACATTTGATTTATGTTATTTAAGTTTACTCTTTTATTGTATTACTGTTAAAGTTGTGATGCCAAATAAAAATATAATATAATTATGTAGTGGAAAACATGTCAAAATCTTCAATATGTACAGAAACATATATTTAATTTGTTCAGTGTTCTTAAAACTCACTGTAACTAGTAATCTATGGAAATTACGGTAAATCAGTGAAATGCATATCAGGGCATATGTAAACTAGGTGTTTTAACTGACTCTGACTGTTATTTAACCACAGTCTGCCAGTTGCATTATTGGAAGTATTAACCTGCTTTTCCACACACCTATCCATGTATGTAGTCATCACCTATCTTACCCATTCATCTACTGTACACATTTCACATATTTACTATATAATCCACCTGACCAACTTTCTACTTTTTTCACCGCCTTGTTCATGTGTCATTTCAAGAACATGGCCATAGCCACTGGGGTTCCAGCCCAACAAGGAATAATTAATGGAAAATGGTTTGTTTGGGTTACATCAAATTATCACAAAACTATAAAGCCTAGTCTAACTTGGTTTAATGTCAAGTGGAATTTCCTTGGTTGATCCAATGGAGGAATTACTATTATGGTATGTGTGTGTATTTTAGATCTTACCCCATACACCAGCTCTCCGACCATACCGTTCCAGATCTTAGTTTCTGCATCTCTTGCTCCGTATTTGCCATCTCCCACAATCCTTAGTTGGTAGCGTATACCACAGTGCTTTGCAATTTCCGCAGCCAGGTCAACGCAGTAACCTAGCATCAGTACAGTACATGCACAAAGGAAGCTGACTATAGAGCATGACTATAGAGCACCTTTTGTGTAGCTTTAATAAATGCATACATAAATACAAGAATGTATTATTTACTTATACGTAACGTAGAAGATATTAAATTGTGGGCTGTGGCTTAAGAGGTAGAGCATGTCATCCACTGATCAGATGATCTGATAAACCTTGGAAATGAGATACTGAACCCCAAATTGCTCTCAAAGTCTGTGCCATCAGTGTTTGAATGTATGAATGGTTAGCTCGCAAAAACGGATGAGCTGATGAGTTGGCACCACCTTGCATGGCCAGTGCCATTAGTGTATGAATGTATTTGAATGGGTGAATGAGATATGCAGTGTTAAAGTGCCTTGAGTGGTTGGAAGACTAGAAAGGGCCGATATAAGTACCATTTACCATTTCAAACAATATATTGAGCTTTGTTAAAGTACAGCATATACACATACCTTCATAACGGTCATTGTCTTGAAACAACTCAGCATTCTTCTTGAGCATCACGTAGGGGGCTTCCTACACAAATGCACACACACGCACACAGCCTTTGCATTTATTCATCCACTTGTTTCTCTTCCCTTGTGTTTCTGGCTGTCTCTGCTTTGTGTTTGCATCTTTGAGTCTGCTATTGCTCACCTTAACCTCCCATAACAATTTAACTTACTATCAAGTTGTATAATGCAGCATACCACTTTATATCAAAGTGGCATTAAACATTAAGTGTAGAATTATCTAAAAATAAGAATCTGTGTTACTAGGAGTCCTTTATATCTACAGACGCTGTGGGTCCTTTTCCATGGAGTTCACTATATTTCTACTGTAGCCCAAAACGGCCCAAAACACTGGCTCCAGATAGGGCTTTCACGAGTCTTACCATAGGTTCTACTATACACTTTGAACAAGAGGGTGAGCCTGTTAAATATGAATAGAATATTCTTTTTGCAGATCATAAGGGCATTTTCTTTTATATAACATTTATGTTACTTTTTTTTTTTTTAACTGAGAGAAAATATGCTAAATTCTTTCAGGCCAAACAGCATGTTTAACTTCATTACTGTGACAAATTACTGGATGTTTTTTTCACTTGGCCTGCACATTCACATTAGTTGCCATAGTGACGATGTCACTGCATTAGTTTGTCAATTACCAGTATAGTTGTAACAATGACTGTCTTGTTTTCCATTCCCATGGTGTCATTAGGGTAAAGGTCTGACTTGGTCACTACCATCTTATCCACCTCATTCCAATAGCCAATCTAAGAACACAAACACACACACACACACACACACACACAGACCCATTACATATCCACATAGCTTCATACTATCATTGCATTCATGATGGCATGGTGGAAGTCATTCTTCAGTTACCTTTACAGGTCCATTGTTCTTCAGCTCCATGATTGTCACTGAGTAGTTGATTCTCTTCCCATACTGGTCAAACTGAATGTTACCAGTTAAACCATCTACACGCACCTATACAAACACAATTTTTTTTAATTTAGATATAGATACAGACATGAATTCTATGTTTTATCTTAAATATGTAGTGAATATATTGATAGCATTAGGCAGTACACCCAACATGGCGGCAGCCAGCAGCACATATTTTCAGCTTCAAAACGGTGCTTTTTATTGTCATTGGCAGTGAACCAGGTGCACTTACTCTTATCAAGGTTTGATTCAAGCAAATGATCCTTTGCAACCTACTTTGGTGCAGCGCCGAATCCGCTCCTAATGCAGCTTTACTTATAAAGTAAAGTTTAAAATGGTCCATTAGGACACGTTTAGCACATTTACAATGAATTTACTTCAACCATAAGCAGCAAGGCTAAGCAGTTTAGGCTCACCAGTTTCAACAATATATAATGCAACTGGAAATCTGCAACCTACTTCCCCCCTTTGACATCCAACCTTTAGTCCTTAGATCCCAGGAGGACCTCATCCACAGTGGAGAGAACATGCCTTCTACTACTATTGCTTTATAGCCCAGAGGCTTTTAGCAACAAGTTGTCCATCTTGTGGGAGAACATGGTCAGCAAGGGGCATTCTGGAAAACAAGCTACACTAGACTAGACTAGAGAAGGATGAGACCCACCTAGTGTCAAGGTGGAGAGGGAATAATGACAGAATCATTGGTGTACTCCCTCTGGCACTCCCTGTCAAGACATACAGTTGCTGTATGACCTCTGCACTGCCACCCCTGCTGAGCCAACACAGTAGCCCAATTCATACAAATGAGAGGGCCGCTTACAGCCAGGGCTAAACAATTTTTACATCCTGGAAGTCTGGCCTTTCCAACAGCAATCAGTGTTACTTTAGTGTCAGAGGGCTAACCCCTAACATAATTAACATAATAGAACTGGGAAAGAGGGATCTGATAATTCATGTTTACCTGTTTGAGGGCACGTTCAATCTCTACCCCCTGTGCCCAGGGCACTGCTGGATTGGCCAAACAGTCCCCACTGTTGCCACGACGACTCATGTCTATTCTCTGCTTGTGAAGGAAGCGGAATGCCTCAGTCATCACATGGACAGCATCATAGGTAAGGGCTGATGTATACTGAAAGACACAGAAACATTATGACCTCAAAAATCCCACAGCTAAGATACCGTGTTGAAACACAATCCTTATTCAGCCTGCTGTTTGGATCCTGTCACATCCACTTGTTTGTGTCTCTTATCCCACCTGTACATTGTGCATTCTGCCCTCGGTACCAAAATATCACACACAGGCAAAGAGAATTTCAAGGTCAAGTAGCTGGAGCACTGGTGGCCTTCACCACAAATAAGCAAAGAGTATAAAAATTTCAAATGCCACAAAGTCCTGCACAACAAAATATTACCTAATAGAGACTGTACTGGACATAATACATGATGAAGTTGAGTCAGATTATAAAAATTTGATTATAAAATACAATATTAGCGTGATTATATTACTTAGATTGAAAGTAATATGCTGTGTGAGGAGGATTTGGGTAATATTGCTAACTGAAACTATCTTATAAACTAATGTTGAATGTGCAAATCTTACTCTGATCCGTGTATCAGCTCCAGGATACTCCTTCTCTTCCAGGGCCTCCCATTGTTGGTCAAACTTAGCTACCACAGGATCATCAAAATCTACTATCTGAAAGCCAGACACATTGGCACCTCCGTACTGGATTTTAGAGAGGTCGCCATCTACAAATCCCTGGAATAAAATCAACAACATGAAGAAAATATGAAAAACACTGAAGACCCTTTTGTGGATATGTTTGTCATCTTTTATTCCGTGCCAGGATCTAATAAAGCCTGGGAGCATGCAAGTCATGTATTCCAGAAACGTGTTAAACTATATCCGAGTGAAAAGAAATTGATGGTTAACATGCCAACAACTTCTACTTTTGTTTGTATGTTTGTTTTTATCTTTTTTCTATTAAGACAGTACAGAACTGTTGCTGTTACTATTGTTGCTTCCATTGGATTCTTAGCAAGATCAACAACAGAACAACCAACATTACAAGCTTGGAACATTAGTAGGAATAATACAAGCTTATTTTATATATACAGTGAACCCTCGTTTATCGCGGGGGATACGTTCCAAAAATAACCCGCAATAAACAAAATCCGCAAAGTGAGTTTTACAATTATTATACATGTTTTAAGGCTGTAAAACCCCTAACCACACACTTTTATACACCCTTTTACACACATTTTGTACAGTACTCCCTTAAACAGGACGCAGAACACAATGCGCGTTCATACTGTACAGTACGCTGTAAAAAAAAAAAAAAAAGCATGCAAAATGACACTGAAAAAAATCCGCGAAACAGCGAGTCCGCGAAAAGTGAACCGCGATATAGCGAGGGATCACTGTATTATATTCTACTTAGCTATGGCTTGTTTTGTTAACATTAGCAAAGCTACCGATTAAATTCGACCAGTACATGCATGCTGAGTACATACAGTAGTAGCAACTTAAAAGTTCCCGTTCAAGCTGAACGCCAGCTGAATGGCAGCCGTCTTCCAGCTGAGTTCCAGCTGGCTCCCTGCCAAGTCCCGTGAATGGAGAGACCCCCCTCCTTCTCCTGGACGTGTCTATTTTTTACTGTAACTCCACCCACTCATGTGATTACAGGGTATGACCAGGAGATGGCGCTTCTCTCACAGAACTTATTTACAGTTGTTCTACCTGGAGATGACGTAGCTTACACACCTCGTTAGCATTCTCGTTGCTCAACCTTTTGTTTGCACTTACAGTAACAGGCTTATTGGTCTCCCAGTGTCACAGATCACAGAGCGGAAAATGCAGCTGGTTTGACTACTGCATACTGTACAGTAGCCGTATGATTTGAGCGTGTACATGAATTGAAATTAAATTTAAGGTGTTTATATCTAACATGTCAGCATTCACCAAATCAACAACATCTAGTCTGTTCTGTCTTTACTAGTGGTGGGCTGTTATCTGCGTTAACGTGAGACTCTTATCAGGCGATAAAAAAAATATCACCATTAATCTATTCGCAAAGCTGTTCCAGCCTCTCAGGTCGCTTTTTTACTTTTTGACTTTTTTCTCTTTTGTTCGTTTTTGTTTTCTTCACTGTAACTCCGTGGAGTCCTGATCTCTATAGCAGTTTAGAGAGTTTTGTGCTTTTGTCGTGTTTTTCTCATGGTTTTTTCTTGGTTGATGTTTTTAATGCCGCTTCCACCATGGACAGCTGCCTTTGTTTACTCTGGGAAACGCTGATCGCGCTAATGCCGGCCGGCATTGGGCGCAATCAGCTGTTCGATTGCGCATTAATCTATGGCCACCACTAGTCTTTGCAATAATTACAGGAGCGTCTCTTCTTTGTGTTCGCGCCTCTCTCCTCCGCTTATCTGCATGTAAACAACAACTAACCTTAAAAAAGTTACAAAAAACGGTCGGACGTCTCAGGGCTGCCAGGCCGTGTGTCAGACCTGCAGATACAAGCGATGGTTTATTTTTAATTAACAGTTTATTTGGAGGGGAGGGCTCGTTGTTATTGTGCGCACATAGAGCTGCAGGAAGCCCTTGTTTATGCAGGTATTTACTGTAGTGCAACGCTTTAGGCCAGGTAAACCATACAAACCTCATTAGCATCTCACTGTTTGCACTTGATGGGCTATTTGGTCTCCCAGTGTCACAGATCACAACGGAGAATGCAAGCTGTTTGAGTACTTGCATACTAACAGTAGCCTTGTGATTTGAGTGTGTTCATGAACATGAATGACTCCTTTTCATTTTCGTCCATTCCATAGGCTAAATGGCGTAAATGGAAAGAATATTGTAGTGACCCGGAACAATGAAACTACGAAGCAACTGGTTTTGCTGGACTTTATTCCTATCTGGAACACAGCTCCTGTGGCCGTAGCCAAAGCAAAAAAAAACATAAAACCAGGCAAGCACAGCAGCATAAAACATTAACACATTAGCTATTCGTGCCCCTCATCGCCATGGCAACTGCCATGACTGACAGGCTTCACAGCCTCTAACAACGCCACCCCCCAGGCGTCACCCCATACACGGCAGCCTAACTTACTGAACACAACTCAACAGCCCACAGTGTATACACAGCCCGTTACATATGTATGAAATAAGTGAAGTAGTTTGGTCTTAATAAAGTTTGCAGTATATATGTTATGTTTTTATTCACATGGACACCACTGTTTATTTTCCACTATGCCTCCCTCCATTATAATAATACACGGCACAGCTTTTTAAAAGTCCAGAGAGAAGTCTGTTGCAAAAGTCCACGGTGACTCTCCTTTGCCAAAACGGTATGTCCCGACGAGCTCCTGTTTTGTGCCTGGCTTAGCCTCCTGCGAATAAAGTGTTTCTCATGGAATGCCTAAATATATGTTTGATGGTTTCGTAAGCTTATACTGCAAACTATTAAAACCAAAAATACTTGACTTATTTCATACTTGATTCACCCGTAATTCTTTCGATTTGCGCTTTATACCATTTAGCCTATGGTCACTGTTTAAATCAACAACATCTAGGCTATGTTACGGACGTTACGAGCGGAGTTTTCTTTAATAACGCGTTTATGTTGGCATGTTCTTGTTGCTGCCTCACTGTTATCTTATCACAACTTTTTTTTTTTCCATCAACTGATCCGCTGATCCGCTGATCAGCTCACCCCGGCGTATCTGTTCAGATGTGTCTTTAGACAGTCGACGGTGAGAGCGGAACATCACTGCTCCTCCCCGTGGACAAATGAGGCATTGCAGCTGGTTTTCAAACAGACTGCTTAGGGGCGTTTCCAGTCGGGGCCTCACTGACTACGTCATCGCGGGGGATTACATTTCGGTCACGCACCAGCCAAGGACCTGTGACGGACCTGTGACGGACCAGCCACGGTCCCGTCACGGTTCCGTCACGGAAACACGGGAACTTTTAAGTTGCTACATCTGTAAGGTTAAGCTAGAGATACGTGCTTTATGTGCAACAGGATGGGTGGGGGGGAGCAAGTGCCCAAAATGTGCTGATTGACCCAACTGAGGAACCACTACTCCAGCAGTCATCCAACAGTCACCCATTGTCAGATCATCAAAGTTGCCATACATAAGCAGCATTGTGTCAGGCTGAACCAGAGACAGTGACGCACCAAGTTAGCGATGATATAGTGGTATCCCTTCACATGTCTGCCTATAGTGATCACCTGATGGGAAAAAAGAGTACAAATTGTATCAATAATAAACAACAAATAAAAACTCATGAAAATCTAAATCATTGCTGTTTAATGGCAATAGTGTGAAAAACATGCATCTCTAAATGGTCTACCTTCCATGAATTAAAAGATTTTTTGTTCATGTAGGATAGTTTTTCTCAAGCCTTAAACGGAATTCTGGAGAATAGTGTGTTGTGGAGAAATTGCTTAAGTCAAAGGTCAATGGTGAGGTCAGGAGGGAAGAAAGTGTTCAGGAGCCTCTGATGTCTTATGCTGTAATATTTATTGTCGCTTGATCAAGGAGACACTCTCATAGTACATCAGAAGTGCCTGAGTCGGCCTCACATTCTGCCCAACTCATGCTGGTAGTCAGACTTTAAACCCCACAATAACACCACAAATACTATACGCCCAGAATTAGCCAAAGAGAATGTTTTTACCCAAGCAGGTGTTATTGTCAGCATATTCTAGTCTGGAGACACTGTAGTCTGTTTATGCAGATTGGAATGTCAACGGCAAGCTATCTATTATGACTATGAAGGCAGCAATAGGTCTCTTTGAGCCTGGCCACCACAGTGTTGAGATAGACTGGCACCTACTATTCTCAACCAAAACAATTAATACTGTTGAGGACCTCAAGGCCCACCCAAGGATAACCTAAGGATAGAAAATTCCATAACAGAGTATATTTCTGTTTGTTATGCAATACAAAAAGACATATAGACATACACATATAGTGTGTAGGTGACATTACAAGCAGCATGCTGAAGCAGTCCTGGTGGATTCTACTGGGCACAGCTCTATGACATCACAGCCACAAAGCTGTTTTAGTCTATTCTCCACGCAGGTTCATGCCTCACCAATATGGAGCCAATTCCAGACCATAAGTTGTGAAAATTTAAAATAAGAAAATAAAATTGAAAAACAAAAATGAAACTGAAGGATACATTTTGACCAAAATACAACAATGTATTCAAAATAAAAATGTGTTATTATAAGTTGTTTTTTTTTTTTTTCAGTTTAAATTTAATTGATTGATTCAATTCTGGATTTTTAAGAAAATTAATAAGTAGGTTATATGTATAAGGACATACATAAAGGAAAATCTAGGTGTGGAATTTAACAAAGCTGGAAAAACAAAGGACTAGCATAGCACTTTAGAGTTATGTTATTAGCTAATGTTAGTGTTTGTGAATTTTACACTCCTTACAGTGTCCAGAAAAAGTTTTTCGCTTTAATGGTTATCGTCTTTGTTAATATCTGTGTTTGCTAAAAATAGAACAGCCGGATGTCTCGTGAAAAAGCTGCCTCTGGGATGCTTCTGAAATGTGCTGCGGCACTTCGGGTGAATTTACAATCATTGTCCAACTGCCCAGCCGGAACTTGCAGAGCCATGCCCGGTGGAACTGAGCTGAGAACATCTGGAAATACTATGCAGATGATATACTGCAGAGGACGGATCAGTAGCAGGTGAATAGAGTAGAAATTGCTTTCTTATATTTGTATATATTTGTTATATTAGTAGTAGTCCACCTGTTCCATGATGTCTTTGACTTTATCTTGTTCACAGTCCAAGATAATGCGTCGCTCCTTACGGATCTCCAAGTCCTAAAAAACACAAAAATATTTAACAGTATTCAACATCAAATCACCTTAATGCAGTGCTCAAGTGCACTAATGTCCCTGCCTTTTGTCTATCACAATAAAATTTTGCCTAAGTTGTGTGGTGCCTTAGCTATTTCTGCAGTCATTTAACTGTAGATTAAGATTGTGTTTCTGATTAATTAGAATCATATTTAGCTAAGCTACCTGTGGCATACTTTAACCAGTTGTAAAAGTTAATAAGAGAACACTAACGACTGTGCCCTTTAAATGTGCATAAATCAACCCCGATTGCCACCTGCAGCAAAGGTGATAAACAATAATAAGTTCCCAACGATTTGTTTCATGCTGGCACATCGAAATTCAGAACAGAAGATTCAACAATGTTTTGCAAGCCTTGCACTGAGAACTGTGTGATCTCACTTAATTGTGTAAGACACAATCCCACTGCTCACCTCTCAAGAAACTGCACCAGTGAGCAGCCAAGGCAATTAACAATCACAACTTTTAGGGGGAAAATGCTTCAAACGGTGTCTCTTTAGGCTAGTGTCTTTCTCTGAACTTCAGAGGTGTATAAAATGCATTTCGTAAATAAATGAAAAATGGTTTTTGGCTTCTTTGTCTTCCACAGTAATATCCTGGCTGCCCCATTGATGAAGAGACGAAGACCAATAATAAGATGACGCCCCAAGTTGTACGGCAAAAAAACGAAGCAGCTTTTGGTCTTTTACTGAACCTAACCAGAACAGTGTAAGTACATTGGTCGTCTTTGTCAAATCTGGACAGACACTATTTTGAGAACAGTATTATAATCAAAGTAGCTGCAATGACATACACAGAGGGATATTTTGGATTGGATTTCTGCTTCTTGCATGAAATGTGAAGACAGCATTAAACTTGTAAGGGACTCAATGAAGGACTTCATTAGAAAAAAATAAAAATACGCCAGGCATGACTCGTAAGTTTGCCTGAGCCATAAAGGTCTTTTGGGAGACGAGCAGGGATGTAGTGGTGGGTAAACGCACGTAAACGCCGTTTACCCACCTCCAGATTTTTGGAAATAGCGTTTACGAACCTCTAAATATAGTTTACGCACCTCTAAATACAGTTTGCGCACGTTCAATCATAGTTTATCCACCTCTACATACAGTTTACGCACGCATGTCTCTTGTTTTATAAACTACAGATATTAATAACGCTTTCCCGTTATTTTTCAATTGCCTACAACTAGTAGATCCTGCAAGCATGAGTTCTTGTGGGTTTTATCACTGCGTAGCCTATACGCGTAGTAATTCGCCCTCTTGCGGGAGCCAGCAGACTGCGAGATTTCATCCACACGTTTACATTAGCTTCGCTACCAACTACAGTGCTTCTATCCACAAGACAGAGCACCTTGCATGTTACTGATTACGTACGTGTGTGAAGTTATGGTGAAATGGATATTAGGCGATTTCTAAAGCGTCGAGGCAGCAATCTTCCAGCTGAGACCAGCAAAATATCTCGACACAGTGAGTCCAAAAAGAATCCTAAACTTCACGTTTTTAGGATAAACTCCCCATCGTTTTGGTTTGTGGACCATGCCACTAACTAACGTTAGGTTGTTAACTCGTGCCAACAAATTAGCCTACCTTTCTGGCAGACAATGGCGTTGTTAGTGCAGTCTAAAGTTTTTGGTAATTATCATATCACAGGGCAGCTTCAGATCCACGTGCACGTCCCTGCACACTAAAATATCCAACAGACAAAGAGGCTCTGTGGGCACTGTTGTGAGTGACATTATGACTATGGGTAGCTACAAAGTTAAGTTCAGTGCTATAATGATTATTTGATATTGTTCTTTTTTTTGCTTTCTTTCACACTGACATTATTTTTCTCTTTATTAAGATTTAATAAACCTCAAACATGCGTATTGTGTATCTCGAATTATGACTGATACAGAGTAGAGACCTCAGGGAACCCTTGTCACACACAAACATACATACATGCATTCACACACATACAAGTACACACACATGCACATTTACAAACACTCATACACACACAATCCTATGTGTCAGAAAAGTTGTTTCATAAAATACACATCGTAGCCTCCTTGCGTCATGCTTGCGTCGACTATGAATTGGCCCTTACAACGTCGTGGTCCCCCGATCCCAAAATGTATAGTTTACCCACTTCTTTTTTTACCACTACATCCCTGGAGACGAGAGTGACAGATTTCTGCAATAGACCCTCATACAAATCAAAACATCATGCTAATATAAGATTTGTTTCCATTTGTCTCCATCCTTTTGACAACAGTGTCTGTTCTTTGTGTACCTTGACGTTTCTAAATATGCTCGATGTTGGTATGAACAAAATATCATTACCTGAAACAGGGAACGGTAAGCTTCGTCCTTCCTCTCATCTTTTAGGTTTCCCACATTTATTGCCGTGACAACCCATTTTTTCTCTGCTGCAGTGTCCAGTATGACCTGAAGAGTAGAAAGACCTACACACACAAACACACAAAATAATTAGTTCAATTTGAATGTTTTCTTTCTACTGTAAAGGATAGCAGGAGGAGGATAGCACAGAAGGTAAACATGTAATATGTGTATAGTGTAATATTATGTAAAATTACAGTGTAATTCTATATCATATCAATAGTTATCAATACATCAAAAGATGGTGATAATTTATATTTTATACAAAAATCAAAAACACTTGTCTGAGCAAATACATAACAAGTCAAGGACTTTATCACTGTGATGACATCACTGTGATGCAGTGATGTCATATAAGAATCCATAACAGTCCAACACTGCCCGTGCCTTGATAACCAGAGATGTATAGTAATGAAGTGGAACTACTTAAGTACTGTACTCAGAGATGTATAGTAACAAAGTGGAACTACTTAAGTACTGTACTTAAGTACTAAAATGCAGTATCTGTAATTTTTTGGAGTATTATTTTTTCCCCCAACTTCCAATTTTACTGCACTACATATTTTTGATGAATTTAATACTTTTACTCCGATACATTTTTCATGTGCTGAATCGTTACTCGTTACTATTGTAGCGTCCAGCCGGATGCGTGATGAATGACGAGGCGATATTGAACAAACTGCATTTATTGCTGAACGGTTTGGTTACAGGACTCGGTTACTGTCGGCCGTAACCACGCCAAAAAACCAACAGAACAGCCCCGGTCTCACACATCAACCTCGCTCGTGTGCCGTACGTCATACACCTGACTCACCCAGGCGCGCTCTCTCACCTGCTCCCCCGCCCCCTTGCTCTGCATTCATTCAGGCGCATTCACAGACCATGGGAAATCACAGAACTCTACCATGAACATTGTAACACTGTAACATTAGAAGTTGTGCCTTAATAAATATTTGAAATAATATAAACAACAGTACTTGTACTTTTACTTGTACTTTTACTTTCAGTACTTGAGTAGCAATTTTTTACATACTTCTACTTGCAATACTTAAGTACAAAACATTTTGAATACTTTAGTACTTTCACTTAAGTATGGTGTTTAATGAACACTTCAACTTCAACACTTCAAGTGCTATATCAAAAAACTGACTTGAGTAGATCAAGTCAGTTTTTTGATATAGCACTTGTACTTCTACTCCACTCCTTTACTCAGTATACAGTACTTTATACATCTCTGTTGATAACAAATAAGAGATTGACAGACAGTGATAAAAGTCAAGCAACAACAAATAACATGCTTTATGTGATAAATAATTACTTCATTACCTCTATCACTGTCATATAGATAGGCAAACTTTTCCCATCTGTAGTACTCTACTAAGGAAACTAGTGGTCCCTTGATGTCCGGCCTCATCTGCAGCACAAAGTGATTCATGCCTTCTGCTGGGAAAGACGGTGTGATGAAGGAGACGTGAAGTGTCTCACAGAAGGATGTGATGGTGTTTACAGATTTCTTGTCATAGAAGCCAAAGATGGCATAAACACCTCGAGAGAACTGGGAACAAACTATGGGAGAGAGAGAGAGAGAGAGAGAGAGAGAGAGACAGAGAGAGAGAGACAGAGACAGAGACAGAGATTAAGTGGCAATGTCATGATGGGCCTTTTGCCATCGTTTTATCATCCCTTGTGTTTCTGTCTGTCTTGTCTGTCTCTGTTGTGTGTGTTGCTGTGCATGGCCTCTGTTTTTATCTCTTACCTTCAGAATCACCTCCCACCTTCTTTTCATCACTCAATCAACCTGTTGGGACTCCACAGACAAATTTTGTTCATTCTGTGAATTAACTTTCACAGTAACAGTCAGTAGACTTTTCACTCTGCTCTAGTTGGATCTGATGGGTAAATCTTAGTTTATTTTTCAAATTGTTTTATATTATTATATTGTTTTGTGATCTTTTTAAATAGCTATTGCTATAACCGTGTTCTTAAATCTTTATTTTGTTTTTTGTCCTGCTTTTATTTGGCATCAGTTCCTGGATCTCTGTTGATATTTTGGCTGAGCATCCTTTATGTGCTTGTCTGGGTATTAAAATCATTTTTTTTTGGTTTGGGAATGCCTCAGGAGCCCATGGGAGAAGCTGGAAAATATTGTTAGAGAGGGACATCTGAATTACCGTGCTTTTACTGCTGCCACTGCAATCTGGCCCTTGATAGGCAGCAAAAATTGACTGATGGATGGATATATATCATATTATTATATGTTTTATCAAAAGGATCCAACATTTTTTGTAATGTTAGGATGTGTGTTTTTTAACTCAAAGGGCAGACACAGACCCTTGTGTGTGTGTCTACTGCTATATTTAGTTGCCCTACTTCAATGACCTTGTTCTTTACTCTAGAAATACAAATTCCAATTGTATCTCTTTGGGTATAATATTGTGTATAATATATATATATATATATATATATATCAGTGCTGTCAAAATTAACGCGTTAAAAAAAATTAACGCAATTAACGCGGTTTTGTTTACTTCCGGTGGCAGCCGCCATTTTGGATGTGGCAAAGTAGAGCTTTGTTTCCCAGATATATTAGTGTGTGTGTGAATGGGTGTATAAGGGGCATTAACTTAAAGCCCTCACGGAGACTGCGCCCTGGGCGGTCGCCCACATTGCCCATAGCTAAAACCGGCCCTGCTTGTATTAGTTTACGGACAGATCTGCCACATCCAATATGGCGCACGTGTGGCGGTAACGTATCGCAGCAACGGACCAACCTGCTCAGTGAGGCGTCTATGTATATGTCTATGATCTATCCTAACTAAAGGAGAGTCTATGTATATATGTCTATGATCTATCCTAACTAAAGGAGAGTCTATGTATATATGTCTATGATCTATCCAACTAAAGGAGGTCTATATGTCTATGATCTATCCTAACTAAGGAGAGTCTATGTATATATGTCTATGACTATCCTAACTAAGGAGAGTCTATATGTCTATGATCTATCCTAACTAAAGGAGAGTCTATGTATATATGTCTATGATCTATCTTAACTAAAGGAGAGTCTATGGCAGAAAGATGGATAAGGACGGACTTTTAGGGGAACATTTCATTTTAAAAAGTTGCCCGACGGCTCGTTGGACAAAAACAAGGTAATTTGCACAGTTTGCAAAGCCAAATTTAAGCTAAATTTAGTAACACGACTTTAACATATCACCTCAAAGCAAAACACCCCGTCTACACTACAGGAGTGTGCATCGTCAGTTATTCTCATTCTGGTTTTTTTCTATTAGCACTGTGCATATGTCACCTTAAGCCAATAAAATGAATGAATTTAAATAACTTTCTCTGTGTTATTCTACATTAATTTGATCATTTTACATAAATAAAATATTCTTATAGCTTCAGTCTCAGAAAAAATGCATTTAATTTATGTATACATTTATTGATAGATTAATCGCGATTAATCGCGATTAATTACAGAAATTTTGCGATTAATTAGTTAATTTTTTTTAATCGTTGACAGCCCTAATATATATATATATATTCTATATATATCTATATATATATATATATATATATATATATATATATATATATACACAACCAGTCAAAAGTTTGGACACACCTTCTCATTTAATGGTTTTTCTTTATTTTTATGACTATTTACATTGCATATTCTCACTGAAGACATCAAAGCTATGAATGAACACATATGGAATTATGTAGTGAACAAATGAATGTGATGAGCTTCATAATGTAGTCACCTGAAATGGTCTTCAGTTCATAGGTATGCCTTGTCAGGGTTAATTTGTGGAATATCTTGCCTTCTTAATGGGGTTGGGACCATCAGGTGTGTTGTGCAGAAGTCAGGTTGCTACACAGCTGACAGCTCTATTTGACAACTGTTAGAATTTATATTATGGCAAGAATCAATCAGCTAAGTAAAGAGAAACAACAGTCCATCATTAAAGTCGTCCCTCGCTATAACACGGTTCACCTTTCGCGGACTCATGTTTCACGAATTTTTTTAGTGTAATTTTGCATGCTTTTTTTTTTTACAGCGTACTGTACAGTATGGACGCGCATTGTGTTCTGCGTCCTAAATTGGCTAAGGGAGAACCGCACATGTGTTTTGTACAGGGAGTACTGTACAAAATGCATGTAAAAAGGTGTATAAAGGTGTGTGGTTAGGGGTTTTATGGCCTTAAAACATGTATAATAATTGTAAAACTTACTTTGCGGATTTCGTTTATTGCGGGTTATTTTTAGAACGTATCCCCCACGATAAACGAGGGACCACTGTACTTTAAGAACTGAAGGCTAGTCAGTCCGCAAAATTGCTAACACTTTGAATGTGTCCCCAAGTGCAGTCAAAAAACCATCAAGCGCTACAACGAAACTGGCTCACATGAGGACCACCCCAGGAAAGGAAGACCAAGAATCACCTCTGCTGCTGAGGATAAGTTCATCCGAGTCACCAGCCTCAGATGTCGCAAGTTAAATGCCACCCAGAGTTCTAGTAGCAGACACATCTCTACATCAACTGTTCAAAGGAGACTATGCGAATCAGGCATTTATGGTCAAATAGCTGCTAAGAAACCACTTCTAAGGAATGCAACAAGCAGAAGAGATTTTTTTGGGCCAAGAAGCACAAGGAATGGACATTAGACCAGTGGAAATCTGAGCTTTGGTCTGATGAGTCCAAATTTGAGATCTTTGGTTCCACCCACCGTGTCCTTGTGCGACGCAGAAAAGGTGAAGGGATGCTCTTTACATGCATGGTTCCCACCTTGAGGCATGGAGGAGGAGGCGTGATCATGTGGGGGTGCTTTGCTGGTGACACTGTTGGGGATTTATTCAAAATTGAAGGCACACTGAACCAGCATGGCTACCACAGCATCCTGCAGCAACATGCCATCCCGTCCGGTTCGCGTTTAGTTCATCATTTACTTTTCAACAGGACAATGACCCCAAACACACCAGGCTGTGTAAGGGCTATTTGACCAAGAAGGAGAGTGATGGAGTGCTGCGCCAGATGACCTGGCCTCCACAGTCACCTGACCTAAACCCAATCGAGGGGTCGCAGAGTCGAGGCAAAAGGGCCAACAAGTGCTCAACATCTCTGGGAACTCCTTCAAGACTGTTGGAAAACCGGTTTATTCAAGGTTCAGGTGTGACTCCTCCTCCTCGTTCTTTTGAGGTAACGTATTGTGTCACTTCCGGTATCGGTGTTGTTGCCACGGTGCTCTTTGCTCTGTTCACCTGAACAGATTTCCGTATATTTTGACTATCTACTTATCTCTGCACTACGAAAAACGATCAGATTGTAGTTAAATAAGTTCAGAGAGCTGTTTATGCACAAGACAGAACAAGTCAAAAA